>NC_051309.1:29562451-29865481 GCF_015220235.1 Choloepus didactylus
CAGTATCATAAAATGGGTGTAATATCACAAGACCAGCAGAAGTACAAATGAGTCTTCTTATTAATAATAACACAATTATTGTGTTGTACATCCCAATTATAAAATTAAATGACTTGCTGAAGATGACATTGCTAATGGGCAGTAGACTTGAATTTCACTCCAAATGCATGCGTTATTACATTTTAATACCTGGAAGATTATTTTACCCACAAACAGGAAATAATTATTTGCTTGTTCAGAGAATATTTTTGGAGGCCCTATTAAGTTAGTACAAAGATTGCAAGGATTGAAAGGCATTGTTATGTTGCATCTAGGTTTAATCGTACCTTGAGGAAAGTTTGCATGTGTTCCGATTTACTAATGTTGCCTTTTTGCAAAACACCAGAAATGGATCGGCTTTTGTAAAAGGGGTTTATTTTGTTACAAAGTTACAGTCTCAAGGCCATAAAATGTCTAAGGTAAGTCATCAGCAATCAGGTACCCTTACTGGAGGATGGGAAGGCACAGGCACATGGCTGGCGAGTCCTCCAGAGTTCTGGTTTCAAATGTCTTTCTCCCAGGACATTCCTCTCTAGCTGCAGCTCCTCAAAAATGTCACTCTTAGTTTCTCTTGGGGCATTTGTCCTCTCTTAGCTTCTCCAGAACAAAAGTCTGTTTTCAAAGGCTGTCTCCAAAATGTTGCTCTGTAAGCTGCAGCTCCTCTCTCAGCTCATGGGCATTCTTCAAAGTGTCCCTCTTGGCTGTAGCAAGCTCGCTCCTTCTGTCTGAGCTTATATAGTGCTCCAGCAAACTAATCAAGGCCCAACCTGAATGGGCAGGGCCACATCTCCATGGAAGTTATCTAATCAGAGTTATCACCTGCAGTTGGGTGGGTTGCAGCTCCATGGAAACACTCAAAGAATTACAATCTAATCAATACTAGTAAGTCTGCCCACACAAGATTGCATCAAAGATAATGGCATTTTGGGTGATGCAATGCATTCAAACTGGCACAGCATGGTTTTCATATTTTAAAATATTTTGATGTTATGTGAGCCATTAGAGTATATAACGGAGAGTGCCTAATACAATGGCATTATTTTCTTAGCCACACAATAAATGTTGGTGGTATGAAGGACTACTGTTATAAATAAGAGAGGATACACATATTCTTACTACACAAGATGGAAGGGCAGAATATTTGAAATTTATAATGAAGCAGATTTTAGCTCAACCTAAGATACTGTCTAAAATTAGAGTTTTCTTTATGATTGAACTAACTGCCTGATAAAAAGGAGAGAAAGAATTTTCAAGCCAAGAATTCTGGCATTATTTTGTGAAGGTGAGAGAAACGATTGCTGTTTGGGAGATCTTGGATCTGTTCCCATATGGGGCACAATGCTAAAATTGGAAAACAGGAGTGTTCAGTGTCATACCCAGTAATTGTTTGTTCACAGCAAGTTTATTTCATTTTCTGCATTGCCAAGTTGCAGGATGTGAATTAGGGTAATTAAAAAGAGGTTGTGACAAGAGTCTGAGAGCAAGTAAACTACATATTGAAAGCAGTTAGCCAGGGGGAGAGAAGAATTTGGGGAATCGGGTATCCAGATGTAAACATCTGTATAATGTTGATTGACATCCTAATGACTCTTTTCTTCCCCAAATTAAGTATCCAGTGGCTGTTTCTATTCTTTCTCAATGTGTTGGGATATACAATGTGGAAATTCAGAGGAGAGGGCATCTAGTGAGAAAAAATGGGGAGGGCAGTGAATACTAAGATTTAGAAATAATTGGAAGAATTTAGCATGGAAATTGTATCAGTCAATGTCCCAGCAAGGAACAGATGGCACACTCAAATTAAGATAATCAAAGAAGACTTTCATAAAGGAACCTTTGAAAAAGATATGAGCATAATATTGGAAAACCACAGAGATAGTGTAGGCTCCTGTTCTCACCATCAGACCTTTTACCACCACTATGTCCAAAAGAACAAGGCTTGGAAAGAGCATATCAAAACTTGGAGGGGAGAGTCACATAGTGCAACATTTCTCAAACTATCTGTGGTAGGGTTGTCAGACAAAACATATGCAATATTGGGGACAGACTTACACTAAAAAGGAAAATTGTTATTGTTCTGAAATTCAGATTTAGCTGGGTATCTTGTATTTTTATGTGCTCATTCTGGCAATCTTGTCTATGGGGAAGGACTGATTTTTGTTTCATTCTGTTTAATTTCCAGTCTTTGTAAACAGATACTTTTGCAAAATACAATAAAATATAATATTAGAAAAGTGAAATAAACTAAAGAAAATGGAAGTGCTGATTTAAAAGAAAATAATTATGCTCAACAGTCAGAACATTATTCTGTAAAATTATAATCAGATTTTCTAGAAGCCTCTTGTCACCAGCAGGGATCCACAGACCACATTTTGAGTAGCAGTGATGAAGAAAAGGGCACACTGGGAGGAGTTGTGATTTGTGGTGAGGGTTGTAGAAGCCTGCAAAGAGGATGTCAGGAAAGTAAGTTCCCAACCTTGCTCTCATATCTCCTCAGATCTCCTGTAGGAGTTCCCAGAAGTCAAGGAAACAGCTGATATATCAATACCGGTCAGTGGCGTCAGACAGAGAGCCTGGGATATAGAGGGATTAAAAGTAGACTTGAAAGGAAAACCTGAAGATATTCAGCAAAGAAACCGAAAGTTGCCATTGTAAATTACATAATCACTTGCTGTCTTAGTTTCACCTGAGTTTCTATTACAAAAGCCACAGAATGGGTTTACTGAAACAGCAGTAATTTATTGGCTCACAGTTTCAGAGGCTAGAAGGCTTGCTTCCTTCCACGGTTCATAGTTTTTGGCTGGCTGGCAATGTTTGGGTTCTTTGACTTTCCTGTCACATTGCCATGTCATCTGCTTTCTCTTCAGGGTTCTATTGATTTCTGGCCTCTGGCCTCTGGATCCTCTATTTTCCTCTTATAAGGCCTCCTGATCCATTTGGCCACACCTTAACTAAAAATAACATCTTCAGAAGTCCTATTAACAGTGGGTTTACAACCACAGGAATGGAAATAAGATTAAGAACTTTTTTTATGGTGTACATAATCTATCCTAACTGCAAAATGGAAGACATCCATTTGTCAGGCACTATTTTTGAAGAAACCAGCTTTCACATATCTCTAATCACGCTTAGAGAAAAAGTCAATCAACCATTATCTTTCCTTAACATCTGGGGGAATAAAATGGATTGGATTGTTTTAAATATACTTCCCAACTGAAGAAGGAAGTAAATCGCCAACAGCAAATTTTATAGTTTTAAAATGCTTAAACAGTATACTAAACAGCAGTGCAGTCTTTTAGATTCATGGCCCAGAGAGCAATATTATAGAAACAGAAGAAATACACATTATAAATGGCATGTAGCTGAGCAATCAATGTTCAACTATACCTTAAATCTTAAAATTGTAGTTGTGAATTTCATATTTTCTATCTATTCAGAAATGCATTGAGTAATGAAATTGAGAAGTGGAGTTGAAAAGTAAGCGAAACCATCATTTAGGAGTCTTCCTTTTTCCATATAACACAATGGATGATGGTGAGCTTGACTAAGAGCTTCAAAAAGATGATCTTTAGGCTGAAACCAGCCCCCAGATATAATAGACCAATTTTATTTTGGCTGTTTGCCAACGAAGCTCTTAAAAATTATACACACTTCTAACCCTGAACATATATGCTAGCCAGATAGCAATTATCTGGTGCTGAAAAGCAGTTGCCCCCTTTAGTTTAGAGGAGATATGGGCCCAACTCCCCTACATCTGGCTTGCTTTACTCATGAATGCTACCATCCCAGCTCTTATAGAGTCTTCTATTACTACTCTTGAAATTGAGCAAAAGATGACACCTTCTCTTTCTCTGGTTTGTGTTTCACATGATCTTTTAGCAGCATGGAAAGGTTGGAAGATCTGGGGAATTCAGGAACTTACAAAAAAGTTAAACTTATTTAAGAGACGTGGTTGCCAAATTAGGCTATGCTGATGTATTACTTAACAAACTTGTTAAAAATACAGTATCTTGAGCCCCAACACATGCAATTCTGGTTGAATGGGTTCTACAAAGGATGCAAGAATCTAATTTTAGTGTGTGTTCTAGATATTTAGATACAAGTGTCATGAACAACTGTCTGATCACATGATCTTTGAAGTCTCACAGTATGAAATATATTTATACTATTTTGACATCTGCCTTGCCTAGGAATTCAGCTGCCATAGTGGTCAAAGTCCTTTTCCTACAAAAGTGCTTAGTGAATATTTCTATATCCATCACTGATATCTGCACTTGGACCCTCAACCCACCCCAACCAAAATGCAAGAAAAGTAAATAAATAACAGTTGTTCTTCTATGTTCCATATTTCATTGACTGGTACCAGTATCCCCCTTTGCCCTAAGCCAGAATCAATCACTTCAGTCATTCTCATCTCTATCCATTGAGTCACCCTCAACGGTTCATCAGTAACTAAATTTTCCTTGGATTTGCACAGGCCCTGCTAAAGGAAAATTTTCAAGATAAAAATTCTGTCTCAAAAATGCATTCAATCCTTCAGTTGTTCCTATTCATAGGATAAAGGTCAAACTCCATATTTCCTACTCATTTGTATTTTATAACCATTTTTTTATGGTTTGTTTTTTTCCATAGCTGTGCATTATTGTTTACTTGATAATTTTCTTCAAATCAGATAACCTTTTTAAATGTAACAACTTATTTTAGCTTCACAATAAGGATCAAAAACTGTGAAATAGCAGTTTATATGCTAATATTTTCTGAGTTAAACATCTTTAAAAAAATGATGATCTGGACATTTCCTAAATTCATCTAGTATATGTGTGACAAATACATGGATATCTGAGACTATTTAATGAAATGCCTTTCTCCCTTCTTAGACATTCTCTTTCTCTTTTCCTTTTTCTCTTCCTGTTCTAGGTCCATCACACCATGACTTCTGTCCCTACTGAACTATCTGCAATTCCCTTTTGATGCCAGATTACATTCCTGAATCCTCTGCTCAGGTTGCTCCCTCCCAGCTATCTCATCTATCTCATGGACATGGATTCAGCTTTAAGATCAAGTGCTGGAGTCATAACCTGTATAAATTCTTTCCTGACTTGCTCTGTTCAAATCAAGATGGCGGATTTGACTACTTATGTGCTATGACCACTTTCTTAGCACTTTCTTTTTTATATGGTAATCATGGTAGCTGTGACACAATTTTAGAAGTGGCTTACTTTGCCTACTCTTACTGGAGACCTATAAAACATACTATTAAGACATTTGGATCTAGAATCAGACCGATTTCAATTTCCAGCTTGGCCATTTACTAACGTGAGAAACAGAGTAACTTTACTTTTCTGGCACTCAGTTTCATCATCTGCAAAATGTGGATCATAATTTATTTCACAGATTATAACAGTTAATATATGTCATGAGCTTATTATAGTACTTAGTTCATAATAGTCTGTCAATGAAGCTAACGATAATAATTGTTATTTTCCAAATATTACACTATAATCTATCTGAAGACTGTCTTTCATATCTTTTTTATTGAATATCTAAGAACTGTCTCATTATCTAAAATTCAATAAGTGCATAGTACATGTTTATTTAAAAAACAAATTAATGATTATGTTCAGTTAGCATACAGAAAGAACAAAGTAACAACAGCCAATACTTCTTGTGTATTTTTGTATTACTACCTGGGTAATGTCTAAACTTTTGAAAAAATAATCCCTGAACTTGCAAAAAGATATATATCCAAATGTGTCTCTCAGTTTCTGAGGACAGTTGAAAAGACTGACTGAATTTATTTAACTTAAAGTTGATTGGTATTTAGTGACTGCAGAAGACTAAATTTGTGATCAAGACATCAATTTCAAAAGAAGCCATAAGTACACTCAGGGATACAGGGACACACACTCACTCATAGATAATGTTTGATTTTTTTGTTTTGTTTTGTTTTTTGGGTTTTTTTTTTTTTTTTTTTGCCAGATTTAGAGATAACATCTGATGATCCTGAATAGAAGGTGTGAGTAACTTAGACCAATGAAAACTTTCCATCTCAGAAACTCAGTTTTGTTACTTAAATATGATGCGTACATACTTAGTGCATCAGTTTCAGCCTCGGGTGTTTTTTTTTTTTTTTTTTCATTTAAAGATACAAGAAATCTCATGTGGTGAAATTGACCTATGTGCTTTTTTCTTCCTGTTTGAGGTCTTCTTCAGTTTCCTTAATCCCATTCAAATAGGTACACTGTTTAAACATTGAAATTTGTTCTGCACTGAATACTTGAGTTCAAATGGTCATAACAACCTAATAACCTGATGCTTGTTCCACAATTAGCCTTGTCACTCTAAGCTAATGAAGGTAAATTATGAGACAATAAATAAATAAGTAGCATTTACCCTTAGGTGACAAAACTACTGCTTTTAATTACTTCAAAGTAAGCTTTAGAACCAACAATATGAATTCATTGTTTGATAAACACACTGGAAAAGCAAGAGCTCTCATTTTGGCTTTTAATAAATTTATGAGGTTACATTAATGGAAGGCCCAAGTCACACAAAGTCTGCTATAATGGAGTCGTGTCATCCCGGGGGTAACTGTCTAATGATAGCAATAACTGAATGAAATAAAATGTAGTCATTCGGGTTGCACATACAGTCAGAAGATAATATAAAATGTAAGAGGAACTTTGATGAATGTATCTTGTAAATTCTGATCCTGAATTCACAGTTGTTCAATCTGTGCAAATAAAATTGTATTAAAATATATATGTGATGTATTTGCTTTAATGAAAGAAAAATAGCTTTTATGGCATCACTTAATTTAGGTGATAGGAATTTGTGTTTACTTACCCAATGGACCAAATTCACCAAAAGTGATGATGTTAATAATGCAATATGTGACATATTCAGTGAAAGTTGATCATGTAAGCAGCCAATTAAGGATGTTGCTTATTAGAACCCATCTCCCCAGAGATAAGAATCTTGACTACAATTCCTTCTGTTAGTTATCAGGAGTGTCCTTTGAAACCTTAGTCTTATGATTTGCCCCTGTAGAAAAATTTAAAGGTTATTTTGTTTAACCAAAATACTTGGAGTCCAAAAATAAATACAATACCATGTATCTAAAAAGTCTCCAAACATTAGACACATTGTATATCTACATTATTTTTTTCAAATAAACAACTGAACCCTTTGCTCTAAATTTAGGGTTACCACAGATGAAAGGGCATTTGGAGGTTAAAACAAATTATAGAAATTATTGGAAGGGATAGCTAACATTTTAAAATATGTTTATCCCATGATTCCCATCTTTTCTGGATCCCTTGTCAAAGTCTGAACTCATTCGCTTTTTCACTTATCATTCTGGTGTCCTATTCTGGTTGAATATTTGTCTCTCTCATTCTACTATATTGTTCTTATTAAGGTCATCAAAACTGGTATTAATTTTCTGTTTTCCTTTTACCCCACTTTTCAGTAGCTTTAAATGTGATGGACTAGTCTCTCTTTCCTGTTAAGACTTCATGGGTTTTGTTCTGTTTTGTTTTGTTTGTTTTTGTTTGTTTTTTTTTCTGCTGGAAAGTGCAACTTTCTAGAATTCTCTCTGACCACACTATGCACCTCTTCTCAATCTTCTCTTTAGACTTCTCCTTTTTAAAGTAATAGGGTATCCAAGGGATCTTACTTTGTCACTCTTTATTTTTGCTCTTCACTCTATTCCTATGTGTTCTTTCCCATGGTTTTAATTATCATCTATATAGTGTTATCTCCTGATTTAGACAGTTCCCCAAAACTACATCTATCTCAGTGTCTCCAATAGGCATCTTAACATAGACAAGTCCTAACTGTTTAAAAGCTTTTCTCATCTTAATATGTCACCACAATCTACTCATGCTTATCAGTCAAAAACCCAAGAATCATCTATAACTCCTCTCTTTCCTTCCTACACCATATCTAACCCATTTTGGATTTACTGCCAAAATACATTCTGAGCACGTTTCATCAATGCTTTACAACCCTACTGCCTTAACCATAATCAGCACTCTTTAGGAAAACTTCAAACTCTAACTGGTCTCACAATTTATTCTTGTTCCACTACAATGCATTCACTATTGAGCATTCAGTGTTATCATTCTCAGGTGCAAATTAGAGTCGAGCCCCTCCAATAGCTTATCAAGATATTAACAGTAAAATTTAAAAATCTAACCAAGGGCTAGAAGGAATTGAACATCTGTCTTCTGCTCACTGGATTCATCCCTTTTCACTCTTTCCCTTCTTGTCTATGCTCTGTTTTTGACCTCACACATGCCAAATTTATTCCTGTGCTAAGTTTTCACCCTTGTTAGCTCATAAGCTTTGAATGTTCTTTCTCTTATCCTATGAATACTGCCATCTTTTCACCATTTAGATTCTTTCTCTAGGGTCACTTCCTCAGAAAGTCCTTTTCCCTTAAGACTCCAGGGCATCCTCTTCAGTTCTCTGAACTTTTTCTCTGTGCTATACCCTCTTTACCGATACTCTGCCCTACAAATCCTAGTTGTTTTATCCTCCGTAACTCTGATGTCTATCTCCTTAATCTAGTGAGATCACCACTGTCTGTTAGAGTTTCCCCTCCTTGTACAGCCTCACGGAAATTGCTTCCAATTCATAAGCAGGGACAATCATAGAGCTTATCTCACCTGATTTCCCCCAACCCTTCGGGAACACAGTCCTGCACTGCCTGTTGCCCATCATCTTAATATATATATATAAAACCATATCCTGTCGTCTGTTCTCTTAACAGTTTTAACTGTTTGAATGTTGGTCCCTGTTATTCCATCATTCCTGGAAACAGACACCTGTTTGTAGGCACATTCTTGCTTATGGAACCAATATGTCACTCAGTTTTCTACTAGAAGAAGAAATGAATTATAAGGGATGGCACTTAGTGGACAAAAGATTTAAATATTTTGAGGTGTATTTGTTTTATATTCTTGTTGTTTTATGTTGGTGGTGGATTAGAGATAGTGAATGGCTTCTCCTGAAGAAGTTTAAATGAATTCCAATACAAGCAAGAACTCTACTGATATGAAGACAGCATTGATAAAAACAATAGAAATTCCTGTCAATTATTTCCAAGGTTCAGACAGGTAGCAGACCCTTAAAATAAATCCAAGAGTGACCTGCAAAACCAAATCCTGTTGTCTGCTCTCTGAAGTTCCCTTTTCTACAATGATGATGCAGGATAGCTAAGCAAGCAAACAATGATGTAATTTGTAGGCACTTACTATTAGTTGCCATAGTGATTGCGGGATACTATTAAGGGATTTTGGTGTTTCTGCATTTTAGAGAGATGTATGCATAAGCAAGGTAATCCAATGTTTCTGAAAGAGGAGGAGCCTCTGCATCACAATAAATGGGCTTTCTGACTATGCTAAGTCAAGAGGTTGAAAAAAAAAAAAAGTTGACCTACTGTAACTATTAATGCTTGTATCTCCATGACTCTAAAGACTCCTTGGAGGTCATAATTACTGGGAGTGGACTCTTTTAGCAACAGTACGATAATAAATTAATGTTTCAGGTCTATCTACACTGAGAAATTGACTCCTGGCAATCTTCTTGGTTTAAAAAAATACATTTTTGTCAACCATCAATCTATATGACAACTATATTAGTTTTTTAAACAAGTTTTTAGCATCTTTATTAATAGGTGCTTGCAGTTTGACTTTTTAAAGGATATGTTAACTTTTTATTAAAAATCAAAATTGAGGTCTTTAAAACCTCAACTTAATCAGATATGAAAAAACTTAAAAACCTTAAAAGGTGCAATGTGGGAAAAAAAACATGCTTTCTAAAAAGCTCATTGTCATTACCAAATGTAGTTGTCTTTAGGTAACAATCATTATCAGTCAGTCTACCCTAAGCTGCTTAAATAATGCCAGTAGATCAGATTTTCTACCCAACTGGCCAAATGTAAACACTTGAGCAGGCGTTTGCTCCATTTGTCTGTCCTGCTCAGTTAGTCTTGTCATTTAGATGGATGAGTTTTCCTCTTTGCTGTCATATTGTGTAGGGTTTACTGGTATCTGGGCCAGTACCTTCCAAGAGGGTATTTATGTAAAGTTGGCTACTGATCTTGAGTTTATCTCCTAGATTTTCCTTGTGTATTTCATTGCCTTGTCTCTCTGCTGTCTTCTGGGGAGGAGAGCCCCTGAGGAATCAATTTTACCTAACCTCTCTTTTCCCTGTTGTGTATGGATATTTATTAGTTATCTAAATTTTCGAACTCTACTAAGGTCAATTACCCATTTATTATTGTTCTGTAAGATGCTTTTAACCAACTTTCAATATACCAATTTCATATATTTTATTTTCTTAAGAAATTATTTACGCATTTGTGTTTTGGCATTTGTGTTTTATATTTTATGAAAATTAGGTTTTTAAATGGTGTGTGTTTCTTGCTGAGTTTTCAAAGCACCATTTATTTAGTTAGCTATTTTTTTGTTTTCTAACTCATTAATTTTGTCCCAATTAATTTCTTTAGTTTTATATATTTTAGATTATTTTGTTGTCGCAAGTTTTATCTTTTGCAAGCTGGTGTTGTGATGATTAATTTAATGTGCCACCTTGGCTCGTTTGCAGTGTCCAGTTGTTTTGTGGAGGTATCTTGTAGATGGGATTAGCATTTACCATCAGTTGACTTTAAGTAAAGGAGATATCCTAGGTAATGGGTGAGCCTCATCTAATCAGTTGAAGCCTTAAAAAGGAAAGAACTGAGGATACTACACCCTTTTCTCCTCCCTGGTCTCCCCTTCAGTCTCAGACTAAAAAGCCTTCATCACTCCTCCCAGAATTTCCAGCCTACAGCTTGCAATTCTCCACAATCAGAAGAGCTAATTCCTTAAAATAAATCTCATATATATATATATATATATATATATATATACACACACACATGCACTCATAAATACATACATAAGTATCCATATATAAACATATATACAATAAATTAGCATACTATGTATAATAAACGTCCATATCTATATATATATGAATATGCACATATATATCCTGTTGGTTCTGTTTCTCTGCAGAAGCCTGACTTAATAGAGGAGGCTACTTCATTATGTTTTTATTGATAGTTATTTAAGACCATGAGTTCTTCTCTGAGCATAGCTTTGGTTGTATATCCTGTAATATTTGATATGTTAAAATATTATTATTGTGAATTTATAAAAATTCTTCAATACTATTTTATATTTCACCTTTGACTCAATAGATTTTTAGTGTTTTGTTTTTGTTGTTTATTTTTTTTTGTTTTCTCATTGAAGAGCCTTTTGTTTCTTGGTGTCTTAATTAATTTTAGCTTTACTGCATTGTGGCCAAACTAAGACGTGTGTACACCTGATCTTAACAGATAATCACTCTCGGGTCAAGGGTCAAGGGTCAATAAACAACAAATTGCTTAGTAGAAAGATGTTGCATATCCATCCCAGGAAAGATGTATTAACAAGCAGAAAGCTATTTGCATAAAAGGAAAAAAGTTATAAACCAAATACTAAGTATACCCTTGTGCATTAAAACATGAAAAAAAGAACATTTTTCAATAAAAAGAATAAATCAATTGTTTTCTTTAGAAACCAGATTCAAATTTTGTCATATTTCACTTTGCTTTACTTTAGGGCATTAATTAAAGCTAAAACTTACTATCATGTTCTCATATTTCAAGTAATTTTCTAACTGCTTTAGGTGTATTAACTCACTCAATCCTCACAAACTTTTGAGGCAATAAATTTTAAATAAGCGATTTTTTTAATAAGTGAGATTCCAAAACCAATATACGTATACTTATTTTGTTCAGTGCAGCTGAGTGGTATAAATTAGTAAACTTAGAGTTATAAAAAATAGGCTTTTGCATCTAATTCTTTTTAAACATATTTCCTATTGCTTTATGTCTTAAACTATTAATTTATGTTGATTTGTATCCTATAATTTAGCCCAAAATGAAATACATATATATGATGACATGTATTTTAATTAAATTTTAGTTCCATTTTTCACTATTTATACATTTAACCTGACCATATGTGCAAAGGGTTTTGAGTTGTATTGTATTTTATCCCCATTTATCTCCTAACTTCTTACCCTCCTAGGAAATCATGCCATAATTTTACCTGTATGTTGTTGTAAAACTTGTGTTATTATTTTGTGTGCAGGTGATATGAATTCATATTCATAGATTTGTGTTCAGGGCCTCATTTTGTTTAACTTTTTCTTCACCCAGCAATATGTTGTTAAGATAAATGCATTTACCATGTGTATAGACCTTTAATTAATAGTAATTTTTGATGGGATCCCATTACTTGTTTCTTACTCTGTCTATCAGTGATAAAAACTTAATTGCCTCTTTTATTCTCTTCTAGCACAAATAACAGTGTGATGAACACTACTGTGTATGTCCCTTTGTACTAAATTAGAATTTCTATGGATTAAGTATAAATCTATGTTTATATATACATTGTATAAATTTAAATTTTAAAAAAAGATTATATAATGTGCTTTACATTTTAGATATATAATCTCATGTGTGTATGTCTATGTTTACCTCCATGTCTATTTCCATGTCTATGTCTAACTACATCTATGGTCATCACAGCAAAAGCTGAATACCTGGGCTTATACTTACTTCATTGCTCTACTTCTTATTATGTCCCAGCTTGGCTGGATTGCTTCCCAGAAAAGCTAGATCAGGCTCTGCTCTCATTTGAGAGAGTGCCTAGATTCCATATTCTGCCAATTCTTGGTATTATCCAGCTTTCTTTCTAATCTAAGGTGTATAAATTGAAAATTTTCTGTTGTTAGCATTTGCAATTCATTAATTGCTAATGAGATTGAGCACCTCTACAAATAAATTTGCCTAGTAGTTGAAGGAGCCTGCAGTAGTCTACAATGGTCTTCTAGGCCCTGTTTTCTAGAAGAGGTTTTCTAATGGGTAGGTGTAACATGATAATGCTTTCGGTCTTTTGGCATCAATTCAACTCAGATTCTGTGTCCAAAGGTCTTTGAAACATCTTGGTATTCTCCTTAATTAGTGCACAGTTACCTAAGAAAATGGTCAATGGTCCCTTGGGGGAAGTACTGGGGAAATCATTAGCATTTATAGTGCCATGGTATTTGGGGGCTTTTCCTTCTGCATATATGGTCACTAATTTATGCACTAATGAAAGCATTTGAAAACTGACTCAAATTTGGAAACTGTGCAGTGGATCATATCATTTATTGAAGTGACTACTCTCTGCCTCCCAGGCATCCATTATTAACTTCTGCTGTTATAAGCTGAGTATTACTTTGTTTTATGCCCATATCTTTTGCCTCTCAGGATATTGTCTTCTATTAGGTATCTCCATAAATCTCTGTGATGCAAGCCCCCTTCATAGCCACTTTGACTTTGCAATAATTGTGGTCTTTGCAATAATTGTGGCCCCTGGCTTCCAGTGGCTAAATATTGCAACCTCTTGTTTTTGTACTCCACCAGCCTCTTATCATCAGCAAGCAAGTTCTTTAGCAGACTTTTGTCCTGCCTTCAGTTCTGGTTATAGAACAGCCACCACAGATCATCTTCATGCAATCAGTCTCACTGGTGCATTTCTCATGGTCTTGGTAAATGGCATGCCTTGGCATAACACAAAACAGTCATTTGGTGGGTGTTCTAGATGTGAATACCTTATCTTTTCCAGCATGCCCACTTCTCTGAACCTTTAACTACCTTTCTCCACCATCTTCTATGGGAATTTTGGCATTTCAGCTTTTCTCAGTATGCCCAATTGCTTTGTTCTAAGTTTTTAGCAGCCATTCTAGTAGGGACTCTTTGCCATCTCCTGGAGTCCTTGCTAGGCTTTCAAATACAGTGTTTGGGGGAATATTTTCAACTCAGTAATCTCTGTGCTATCGAATGTTACAATCATTCTCTTGATCAGTTGCTCTCGGGATCCTATCCTGTATGTACTTCCCCATGCTATGGTATAAAATATAAATGTGGAACTTATTTTTCCATAATTATTCAAATGCAGTGATCTTCCCCATGTCCTCATTTTGTGTGGGAGATATTATCATTTACCTAATTGAAGGCCATTGCTATTCATTATAATTTTCAGACTTAACTCTCAAATATAGTTGAAAGTCAGAATAAAATTCAGGGCAAAGTTACTTGACCCAGGAGAAAAATACTTTGATTCTATCAACTACTTTTTTAATTCATTCAAACCTATTTTATTTTTGTTTTGTTTTTTGAAGTGGAAAATACATTTGCTACTACTGTCTCTCTAGTTTGACTTAATTTGCAGTTTGAGAAGCAGGTCTAAATAGTGAAATTTGTTCTTATACCTGGAACCTGAAATGAACTTTTGCTTTTTCTCTCTCTTCATTGGTTTTCCACATAAAACATGGTCTTTGGAAATATTAAGGGAAGATGTGATAAGCAGGAGAATTTAAAGAACAAAAGGGAAAATTATGGAATTTATAGTGTTGTGAAATACTTATTGGTCAATAAGTGGTTTATTAGCACTTTGTAATTCAAAGCAAGTTTATATATATGCATGTGAAAATGGAATTGCACACACCTGGTTTATTTTCCTAGAGCTGTCATACCAAATTATCACTAACTTAGTGGCTTAGAAAAGTAGAAGTTAATTTTCTTACAGTTCTGGAGGCCAGAAGTCTGAAAGGAAGGTGTCATCAGAGCCATGCTCTCAGAAGGCTCGAGAGGAGAATCATTCCTTCTCCTCTTCAGTTCCTGGAAGCTCCTGGCATTCCTTGGCTTGTGGCAGCACAACTCTGGTCCCTGCTTCCATCTTCACATGGCCCCATTCCCTGCCTCTCTGTGTGTCATTTTGTGTCTGATGTAAGGACATTCTCATTGGATTTAGGGTCCACTTTAATCTACAATGATCTCATCTCGATCATTACCTTAATCACATCTGTGAGGACCCTATTTCCAAGTAAAGTCACCTTCTGTGGTTCTGAGTGAACATGATTTGGGGAGAACATTATTCAATTCACTATAAAACTTTATTGAATTCAGGACAGGAGCTAAGATGGTGGCATAGAGAGGAGTGGAAGCCACTTAGTCCCCCTGGAACAATTCATAAACTACAGAAAAACTAGTAAATAACCTGGAATAACTACAGGGAGACAAACGTGACTGTCCACTTACCATATGCCAACCTGAATTGGGAGGAATGCCCGTCCACTTATCATATGCCAACCTGAATTGGGAGGAATGCCCAAGATCGCAGCATAAAATCTGTAAGTAAAAACTGTGGATCTGTGCCAAGAACCGAGAGCCCCTCCCTCACAGAAGCCTTGCGGTGCTAGACAGCAGCACTCTCCGAACAAGCTAGTGTACCGCAGCCCAGCTCCAACTGGGGTTTTAATGTTAACTCCTCAATACAGACTGTGAATCCCCAACAAGCAGACAGAGGCTTTTGGTGATGACTGACTTGGGAGAGTCAGGGGACATATCCGTCTCAGAGCGGGGAGCCCAGAGGATCGGGTGCTTTCTCTGGCCGACGGGTGAATCTGGGAGCTTTCTGTCCCTTTCTTTCTCTCTCTCAACCTGGGCAGCTCAGAGGAGAAAGCCTCAGCTGTTTTCAGCTTGCAGCTCTTCGCAGTAGAGAAGGCCTCAGCCATTTTAAAGTCTCAGCACTCTGAGTCAGAGAAACAACGAATCTATTTATATGCAAATGACCCCTCTGGAGGGGACATAGCTTCCAAAGAGGAAAGGGAGGGGCCCAGCTCTACTAACTGCCTTACCAGAACCAGACCCCAAAGCCTGGGGGAGGAGAGCCACAGGCCACACCCTCTTACAACAGCCCTGACAGGTTGACAAGTGCACCTGCTGGGCAAAAAAACACAGGGTGTGTCAATCCTCTAAGAAAAACCATCAAGGAAACCAGACACTGAATATTTCCTCCTTCTGTGACCTGAGCCTGTTCTTCTCTGGGAAAACCTGATTGGGGTGGCCTAAGAAGTCAGATGCCTAGACAACAGAAAACTACAACCTACACTAGGAAAAATGAAGTTATGCCCAGTCAAAGGAACAAATGTACACTTCAGCTGAGATACAGGAATTTAAACAACTAATGCTAAATCAATTCAAAAAGTTTAGAGAAGATATGGCAAAAGAGATAAAAGGTTATAAAGAAAACACTGGGCATACATAAGGTAGAAATCAAAAGCTCAAAAAAACAACCAGCAGAATATATGGAAATGAAAGGCACAACACAAGAGATGAAAGACAACAGTGGAAACATACAACAGCAGATCTCAAGAGACAAAAGAAAACACTCAGCAACTGGAGAACAAAACACCTGAAAGCCAACACACAAAGGAGCAGATGAAGAAAAGAATGGAAAAATAGGAGCAACATCTCCAGGAACTTAAGGATGAAAAGAAATACAATAATTTACATATCATTGGTGTCCCAGAAGGAGAAGAGAAGGGATAAAGGGCAGAAGCAATAATAGAGGAAATAATTAATGAAAATTTCCTATCTCTTATGAAAGACATAAAACTATGGATCCAAGAAGCACAGCATATTCCAAACAGAATAGATCTGAATAGGCCTATGCCAAGACACTTAATAATCAGATTATCAAACGTCAAAGACAAAGAGAGAATCCTGAAAGCAGCAAGAGAAAAGCAATCCATCACATACAAAGGAAGCTTAATAAGGCTATGTATGGATCTCTCAGCAGAAACTATGGAGGCGAGAAGGAAGTGGGTGATATATTTAAGACACTGAAAGACAAAAACCACCAACCAAGAATCCTATATCCAGCAAAACTTTCCTTCAAATATGAGGGAGAGCTCAAAATATTTTCCAACAAACAGACAATGAGAGACTTTGTGAACAAGACACCCGCCCTACAAGGAATACTAAGGGGAGCACTACAGAGTGATAGAAAACAAGAGTGAGAGGTTTGGAACAAAAATTTTTGGGAGATGGTAGTACAGCAAGGTATGTACACTGAACAAAGATAACTATGAATATGGTTGAGAGAGGAAGGTTGGGAGCATGTGGGATACCAGAAGACAGGAGGAAAGATAAAGACTGGGACTGTGTAACTCAGTGAAATCTAGAGTGTTCAACAATTGTGATAAAATAAACAAATATGTTCTTTCACGAGGGAGAACAAGTGAATGTCAACCTTGCAAGATGTTAAAAATGAGGAGGTATTGGGGGAGGGATGCAATCAACATAAACTAGACATTGTAAGTAGCAGAATCATTGTATTATGCTCCCTTTAATGTAACAAAGGTGATATACCAAGGTAAATGCAGATAAGAGGGGGGATAGGGGAGGTTTGAGACACTTGATATTGGTGGTGTTGTCTGATTCTTTATTCTACTTTGATTTAAGGTTATCTTTCCTTTTGCTGCTTCCTAGCTGTCATTCTTTTTCTTCCTCTTTCTTTTTTATTTTTCTTTTGCCTCTCTACCTTCTTTGACTCTCCCTCCTGCCTTGTGGAAGAAATGTAGATGTCCTTATATAGATAGTGGTGAGGGTGGTGAACACATAAATATGTGACTATACAGGGAACCATCAATTGTTTACTTACGATGGAATGTATGGCATGTGAACAAAACCATCTTTAAAAAAAAAAAAGGATTGATGATGAAAACTTGAGGGCAATATACTGACTGAAATAAGCCAGACACGTAAGGACAAATATTACAGGGTCTCACTGATAGGAACTAATTATAATTTGTAAACTCATAGACATGAAATATAAGGTACCAAGGTATAGAATGAGGCTAAAGAATGGGGAGCAGTTGCTTAGTATGAGCAGAATGTTCAACTAGGATGAACTTAAATGTTTGGAAATGAACAGAGGTGTCGGTAGCAAGATGTGAGAATAACTAACAGCACTGAAAGATGTGTGAATGTGGTGGAAAGGGTAAGCTCAGAGTCATATATGTCACCAGAAGGAAAGTTGGAGGTCAAAAGACGGGAATGTATGAAACTGAATCTTATGGTGGGCAATGTCTGTGATTAACTGTACAAATGTTAGAAATCTCTTTCATGAACCAGAACAAATGTATGACACTATAACTAGAAGTTAATAATAGAGAGGCATATAGGGAAACGAAATACACCTATTGCAAACTATATACTACAGTTAGTCATATTTCAATGTTCATTCATAAACAGTAACAAATGTACTATACCAATACTATGAGTCAATAAAGGAGGGGTGTTGGTTAAGGATACGGGAGGATTCGAGTTTCCTTTTCTTTTTGTTTTTTTTTCTTCTTTCACTCTATTTCTTGTCTGGAGTAATGAAAAGTTTCTAAAAATTGAACAAAAATTAAGTGTGGTGATGGATGCCCAGCTGTATGAGGGTACCAGGGCAACTGATTGTCCACTTTGGATCTTTGGATAATTGCATGGTATGTGAACAGTCTCAATAAAAATTAAAAACTAAAAAAACAAAACAAAACAAAACAAAACTTTATTAAATTCAGAAGCTTTAATGAAATTGTACATCATCTTGACTTTATTCTATGAATATTTAAAATGGATACATAATGTGTGTGTTTGTGTGTGTGTGCGTGTCTCAGCATCATAAGGGAGATCCACAAAGATAAGGTTCTAATAGAGAGTAAGTCAGAGGCAATTTAACTAAAATGTTGGGCCCTTTAAATGTACTGGAGCAGTTGGACCTTTAAACATTACTTCTCCTCCAGAAGTTTTTTTTTTTTTTTTTTAATTTTTAAATTGTTTTCTACTTAAATCAACTTAACTAGAATTTCACCTTTTTAAACTTCATTTTAGAACTAGTTGGACTTCTCATTTTGCTCTGTGAACAATGAAAAATAATTATTTAACTTTCTGAGCCTGGTATACAAGCACTCACTGTCACCCTTTTAAGTACTTCTTGGGTATCTGGCCAAAGAATTGTATGTCCGCTACACAAAATATATGTTAATTTAAATTATCCAAGCTATCTTCTAAATTTGAGAAAAATCTGTCTGATTTTTAAATATAACAGTAAAAAGGTGAAAGAAGCCACCTTTATTTGTATATATAGCCACTTTAAACATTTATCTCTAAATTTCACTCTTAGGGGACCATTTGATGGTCAAAACCTACATTTGAAGAATTGGCTGAGGTTATTGGTAATATGTCATGTTTTGTGTGGACAATGATTTGGATAATAGAGGTATTACTACCAGAACATACTTATATAACTCATCCATCCATAAGCAAGACTTACAATTGAAACCTCCCAAATGAAAGTTATCAATTTTATCTTTCAACATTTTTAAGAAATGGAAATTATTACCCTTCTTTGAGAAACAGTACTTTTTCTTGCAATCAACAATGAAAGACATATAAAAGGGTCATGTGTGTTTTGATGGATACAGTAAATCAAGATGTTTTGTTCTTGATTAAGATTTTAAAAATTGGATACCTTTGTGTATAGATAAATGATTGCATTTATAATAACGCATATATCAAAATGAATTGCAATTGGAATTGGTGTTGTTTAATTTTAATAAGCTCTTAAATCTCACAGCCCATCTGGGATTCATGTACTACCAACAAATTGTGCAATACCATGTCACTAGTAGATTTGGACAAAAGGGATAGAAAGGTTTATTTGTTTAGCTTAAAGTTTAAATCAACTACTTCCAGATCTTGTCTTTTAGTTTTCAGATCTTATCTTCCACAAGAGGGAAATAAAAGGTAAGAAAACTGTACCATTTATTCTCTTAATTAAAAAAATTTCCACCAAATACCCTTTAACAAGAGAAATACAATAACAATTATAGTTGTTCACAAAGGATTTCAGAAATGGTAAAAGGGCTAGCTCGAAAACTCCTGTTTTAATCTTCTGGAGAGAAACTGTACTTTTTCATTTCCATTGTACTGAAGTATAAGAAATCAATGACAGGTACATTTCTCTTTGGAATAACTTTTATAACCTCTAAAAAAAAATGTCTCTATTCTCGGCATACCACCCACAGTTCACTGACTTTGAACATCATGTCCAATCCCCAGCCCAGCTAGGTTGTTTCTGCTATCCCTGGTGGAAGATACCCCTGAGACACTTCTTTGCTGAGATGTTTCAAGTTGCTCTTCTCATAATGAAGATGGCTTTTTAAAGGCCAGCCATGTTGTCATCAAATGAAGCTCAAGGTTCAGTTTTGCTTTTTGTTTTGTTTTGTTTTACACTTCAAAGGGCATATCAGTTTACTAGTATATACATTTAAAATAAAGAATATTGCCTACAGATTGATTCTTTTATCTCTTCAGGATTTTTATGGAATTATGCTTCCATTCTTTTTTTTTTCATTGTTGGAAATTAGAGAATTTCTCCTTTAGGTAACAGTAGTACTTTCAATCCTGACTGTAATTAGCAACACAATGGGCTCCTTTATAATACTATGTGCCTGTCTTAAATAAATAGTTAAAAATAAAGTACTTAAAATCTGATGTGCATGCATTTTTCCTGCCACTGTCAATGGCCATTATGTTTTTTAACTTTCTAAAGATTAATTAATTAATTAATTTAGGCAGTATTTCAAACAGAGGAAACAACACAATGGTAATGACCTGAGACAGAAGCACACTAGGTAAACTGGCTTGCTGAAGCTGCAATATATCTAGAAATGCAATATACCAGAAACGGATTGGCTTTTACAAAGAGAGAAAAATAGGTTACAAATTTGCAGTTCGAAGGTCATAAAAGTCTCCAAATTAAGGCATGAAGAGGCAGATACCTTTTCTGAGGAAAAGTCTGATGGCGTCCAGCACACCTCTGTCAGCTGGGAAAGCACGTGGCTGGCATCTGCTGGTCCTTTATTCCTGGGTTGCATTGCTTTCAGCTTCTGTTTCCAGCAGCTTCCTCCTTAAGCATCTGTGGGTCTTCACTTAGCTTCTGGGGCAAACTCCGGGCTTTATCTCTTAGCTTAGCATCTCCAAATGTCTTTCTGTCTGCATCTCCAAGCATCTGGGTCTCTTTAGCCCCTGATCTCCACGACTCCAGTAAACTAATCAAGACTCACCCTGAAGGGGTGGTGTCACACCTCCATGGAAATAATCTAATCAAAAGGTCTCACTCACATTGGGTGGGTCACATCTCCATGGAAACAACTTGTTAAAAGATCCCCCCCACAATAAAGTCTGCACAAACACGATTGGATTGAAAGAACATGGCTTTTGTGGGAGACATACTAGATTCACCTGGCATATTTGAGTAATGGCAAGGAGGACAGTAGGGCAAATGTGTCAATGCTTATGATGAGTTGAGAGATGAAACTGGGACCTTGGTTGTGCTGGGATTGTTAGGCCATTAGGAAACCACTGGTTTACTCTGAGTGATAGGATGAGTCACTGGGGAATATTCAGCAGAGTATGTCTTGATCTCACTGACAGGCTGAAAGAATCACTTTGGCTGCTGTGTTAAGAAGGACTCAGTGGGATCAAGCATGGGAGGAGGGACAGTTGAAAGGAGACTATTAGAATAACCTGAATGATCTAAGATGGCAGCATAGAGAGGAGTGGAAGCTAAGTAGTCCCCCTGGAACAACTGAAAAAAAACAGAAACAACTAATAAATAATTCAGAATAACTGCAGGGGGACAAAAGTGACCATCCACTCATCATAGACTAACCTGAATTGGGAGGAATGCACGAGATCACATCATAAAATCTCTAAGTAAAAACTGCAGATCCAAATCGGGATACCCCTTCCCCACAGCCCAAACTACAAAGCCTTGTGGTGCCAGAGAGAAGCTTTCTCCCAGCAAGCGAATATAGCTCAGCTGAGCTCCAACTGGGGTTTTAATTAGTGAATGTGAACTGCTCACTATGAGGTACGAATCCCCAACAAGCAGACAGAGGCTTTGGGTGACGACAGACCTTGGAGAGCTGGAGGGTCACCTTGGACTAGCTCTGAAGGGGACTCTGTTCCTTTTTCGGCTCAGTGGAGAAAGCCTCAGCCATTTTCAGTTCCCAGTTCTGTGACCCAGACCAGGGTGGAGACAGCACAGAGAGAGAGAGAGACCACTGAAATGCTAATGACCTCCCCCTAGGGGGTCAATCTTCTCTAAGAGGAAAAGGGTGGGGCCCAGCTCTACTACCTGCCTTTCATTCAGAACTTGGGAAAAAAGAACCACACCTCCTCACACCAGTCAAGAATTATAGGCTAACAGACTCCACCTGCTGGGCAGAAAAGCACAGTGACTGGAGGCATCAGAGGGTGTACCAATTTTCTAACACACACCCTCAGGGAAAGTGGACACTGAATATTTCTTCCTTCTGGGACCTGAGCCCATTCTGGTTTGGGGAGGCCTGATTGGGTAACCAAGGAAACCATGCCTAGACAACAGAAAACTACAACCTACACCAAGAAAAATGAGGTTATGACCCAGTGAAGTGAAACTTGCACTTCAGCTGTGATGCAGGAATTGAAACAACTAATAATAAGTCAATTCAAAAAGTTTAGGGAAGATAATGGCGAAAGAGTTGAACCATATAATGAAAACACAGGATGTACATAAGGTAGAAATTGGAAGTTCAAAAAACCAACTGGCAGAATCTATGAAAACGAAAGGCACAACACAAGAGATGAAAGACACACTGGAAACATACAACAGCAGATCTCAAGAGGCAGAAGAAAACACTCAGGAACTGGAGAACAAGGCACCTGAAAACCTGCACACAAAAGAACAGATAGAGAAAAGAATGGAAAAATACAAGCAACATCTCTGGGAACTTAAAGACAAAATGAAAAGCAAGAATTCATGTCATTGGTGTCCCAGAAGGAGAACAGAAGGGAAAAGGGACAGAAACAATAATAGAGGAAATAATCAATGAAAATTTCCCATCTCTTATGAAAGACAAAAAATTACAGATCCAAGAAGCACAGCGCACCCCAAACAGAATAGATCTGAATAGGCCTATGCCAAGACACTTCAAAATCAGATTATCAAACATCAAAGATAAAGAGAGAATCCTGAAAGCAGCAAGAGAGGAGTGATCTATCATATACAAAGGAAGCTTGGTAAGACTATGTGTGGATTTCTCAATAGAAACCATGGAGGCAAGAAGGAAGTGGGGTGATATATTTAAAATACTGAAAGAGAAAAACCACCAACCAAGAATCTTATATCCGGCAAAACTATCCTTCAGATATGAGGAAAACTTAAAATATTCTCTGACAAACAGACAATGACAGAGTTTGTGAACAAGATACCTACTCTACAGGAAACACTAAAGGAAGCACTGCAGACGGAAAGGAAAAGGCAGGAGTGAGAGCTTTGGAAAACAATTTTGGGAGATAGTAGCACAGCAATGTAAGTACACTGAACAAAGATGACTGTGAGTATGGTTGAAAGAGGAAGGCTGGGATCATGTGGGACACCAGAACGAAAGACGAACGATAAAGACTGGGACCGTGTAACTCAGGGAAACCTAGGGTGCTCAATGATTGTAATAAAAGGTACAAATATGTTTTTACATGAGGTAGAACAAATGAATGTCAACATTGCAAGGTGTTAAAAATAGGGTGGGATTGGGGGGAAAATACAATCAACGCAAACTAGAGGCTAGAATTAACAGAAACATTGTATCATGCTTCCTTTAATGTAATAAAAGCAATATACCAAAGCTAAATGCATATGGGGGGGTGGGAAATAGGGGAAGGTTATGGGACTCCTGGCATTGGTGATGTTGTCTGACTCTTTATTCCACTTTAGGTTAATGCTATCTTTCCTTTTGTCACCTTCTAACTATCAAGTTATTTTGTTTGTTTGTTTTTCTCTCTTTCTCTTGCCTTTTTCTTTTGCCTCTCTGCCTTCCTTGACTCTTCCTCCGTCTTTATGGAAGAAATGTCCTTATGTAGAGAGTGGCGATGGTGCTCAATACATAAATACGTGACTATGCAGGGAACCAATGATTGTTTACTTAGGACAGAATGTATAGTGTTTGAACAAAACCATCTTAAAAGAAATGGGTTGATGAAGAAACCTTGAGGGCACTATATTAAGTGAAATAACACAGACACATAAAGGCAAATATTGCAGGGTCTCACTGATATGAACTAATTTTAATACGTAAACTCATAGACATGAAATATAAGTTACCAGGAGATAGAATGAGGCCAAAGAATGGGGAGCAGTTGCTTATTATGAGCAGAATGTTCAACTAGGGTGAACTTAAATATTTGGAAATGGACAGGGGTGATAGTAGCATGTTGTGAGAATAACTAACAGTGCTAAAAGGTGTGTGCAAGTGGTGGAAAGGGTAAGTTCAGAGTCATGCATGTCACCAGAAGGAAAGCTGGAAGTTAAAAGATGTGAATGTATAAAACAGTGAATCTTGTGGTGGACAATGTCTATGATTAACTACACAAATATTAGAAATCTCTCTCATGAACTAGAAAAAATGTATGACACTGTAACTAGAAGTTAATAATAGAGGGGCATATATTGAAAAAATATATACCTATTGCAAACTATATACTACAGTTAGTAGTATTTTAACATTCTTTCATCAACAGTAACAAATGTACTATACCAAAGCTATGAATCAATAATGGGGGGTTGGGGCGTTATTAGGGATATGGGAGGATCTGCGTTTCCTTTTTTTGGTCTTTATTTCTTTTCTGGAGTAGTGAAAACGCTCTAAAAATTGAAAAAAAAAATTGTGCTGATGGATGCACAGCTGTATGGTGGTGCTGTGGGCAATTGATTGTACACTTTGAATCTTTGGATAGTTGTACAGTATCTGAACAATCTCAATAAAAATATATATATATATATTAAAAAAAAAGAATAACCTGAAGGAGCTTTGGAGAAGGGTGGAAGTGGGAGAAGTGGTTAGAAATATCAGATTCTGTGCATATTTTGAAGTGAAGCCAATTTTGCTGACATACCATGTGTGGGATATAAATGCAATGTTTCAAGGATGAATCCATTTTTAATTTTTAGAAATTCTTTTTGTTTTGTTTTGTTTTTGCCTGATGGACTGGAATGATTTAGTCCAATGAGGGGCAAGAACATGTGTGAGTAAAGTAGGTATTAGGGGAACAATCAACAGCACTGTTTTAGGCATTGAAGTTTGAGATATTCCAAGTACAATTGTCAAGAAACAGTTGTATGTAGATTTATTGAGTTTAGAAGAGAAGTCTGGGCCAGAGATATAAATTTGGGAATCATCAGTACATAGATGGTGATTTGAAACTGTGAAACCACAGGAAATCACTGACATGAGAAATAGAAGACAAAAGATACAAAGATGATCCCTAGGGCACTTTGAATTTAAAAAGTTAGTGAGGGATTAACTGAAGAGAGAGATAAACGGTGGTCATTGTCAGAGGAGAAACATCAGAGAATGTGCTGTCTAGAAGCCTAGTGAACAAAACATTTGTAGGATAAAGATATTATTAGCTGTATCAAATATTGATACATCAAGAAATGGCATGAACAAATTTTGGTCATTGGATTTAGCAATGTGAATGTCATTTGTGACCTTGAAAAGAACAAATCTTTGGTACCCTTTAATTTAAATTCCCCTCCTTTCTTCCAGCATAAATAGTACAGATTCTTCTGCATGTTTACATTTTAATGCATGTATATATACCTATAAATAATATACATTATTGTTTTACATACATTCAACCATATAAATTGTATATCCTTTCTTTTTACTGAATAAATTGTTTTTCAGATTTATCTATACATAGGTACATATATGTGTATATATGCGTATGTAGATATTTATGAATATATATGGCTCTACTTTGTTATTTGAACTGTAATTATGATATGACATTCCACAATATATTTATTATACTTAAAAATGAATATTTACATTGTTTCAATTTGTATGATTTTAAACAATGTTGCTATTAACCTTCTTGGGCATATCCTCTTGCACACATGATGAATTTTTTAGGAGTGGAAATGCTAGCTTCAAGTACGTGTGCATTCTACTTTGTTAGATATTTAATTTTTTTGTTCTTGTCTTGCTTTACTGGGTAGGATCTTTTTAATAGTGTTGAAATGAAGTGATGGCAGTGGGCACCCATGCTTGTTTCATGACTTTGATAAGAATGTTTCTAATATTTTATCATTTAAATATTTATTGAACACCCATATTTCCTTGCTTTGTCAGCTAAGAGGGCCTAGAAGCTATGATACCCCAGTAGAAATGAGCAAACAATGTCCAGACTTTTTTCTAATACCATTCTCTAATTTAAAGCAATGGGGGCTTTGGGGATAAATAACTGTTTCTGGGGATGGGGCATGAAAGATATAAGATGAGCCTGAAGCACCTTGTAATTCCAGAAAGTAATGACAGTTTTTGAAAATTTTGAAAAACCATAGTCTTCACAATGATTGAGGTATGTTATACAGTCAGAGGAGCCAATGGAAAGAGCATCCAATAGCCAAAGCAAGAACAATTTGAACAAATAAAGAATTACTGGATTATAGTTCAAAGTATAAGTACCCAGGATGCAATACTGATATAAATAAATGATTGAATAAATAAATAATTTGGGGATAATAGACAAATCTTCCATACAGAAGAAGAGCAAAGAATTTACATTGATTCTCTGCTCTCAAGGAGTGGGGGTGGGGAAGGTTTGCATAATTCCCACCATTTCTTAGGTGTGAGCTGTGCATAGTGACACTTCCAAAGAGCACAGTAAGGAAAGGAGAAAAGTGGAGTAGCTTTACAGTGTTTCTCAATATTAAACCATCATTATTATTTAGGTTGGTATAAAAATGGCTGTAATAACAAACAATCACTGAATATCAGTCACTTGAAAATCCAAGTTCATAACTCTCTTGAATTACATGTGTATCTTAGTTCACTGGACACAGTGCTCCATGTCATGATCACACAGAGGATCTAATTTAAGGAATCCCCACTATTTGATGTCATTTAACACTGTGGAAGCAGAAGAAAACATGATCAAATCTCAGAAACATATTTTTGAAGGATATTTTTGTTGGGTATTTTATTATGGTTGTTTTTCTTTCATCATGTTAAAGAAGTCATTTCCTTGTCTTCTGTTCTTGCATTGTTTGTTAGAGGAAATCAAGGTTATTGTTATCTTTGTTCTATTTTCTACAATGTGTTTTTGCTTTTAATGTAATCTCCTTATCACCAATGTTTAACATTTTTATTACGATGTGCGTTAGTGTAGTTTTCCTTGTTTCATCCTGCTTAGAATTTATTGATCTTCTTAAATCTCTTTTCATCAAATTCAGAAAAAAAATTAACCATAATTTTCATACTTTTTTGTTTCTCTCCCTCTCTGACTCCAGTTATCCATGTGTCAGACTACTTAATATTGCCTCCATTGTCACTAAGGTACTAAGGTGCTATTCATTTTTTTCTCAGTCCTTTTGCCTCTATGCTTCAGGTGGTTTCTACTGCAATTTATTTTAAGTCACTGATCTTGACTTTTTCTGTGCCTAGTCAGCAGTAGGTTTTCCCCTTGAGGCAGTTGCTGAGTATGACAGTCATATGCTATAGATACCAGTACTGTACTCATTATGAACACAGTTATTTAGTGTCACCAAAGGCCTATAATTTATTGCATTAAATGCATTTGGGTAATTTGAATTTTATTGTTTCATAGAAATTTTAATTTTAAATTTGTGTTGGTTTTTAATTTTATAAACACTAAAATTGTGTAAATATTGAATTTATGAAAGTCATTACATAATGAAGTTATGTTAATATATAAATCATATGATGCTGATGCTGAAGTTTTCTGAGAGTGTTTGCTGTTAAAATTTATTTTATTATTTCTAAACTTACTTTGCTTTTCTGCTGTGAATAATAAGTAAATAAGTGTTTCTTCTTGGTGTTTGGAATGCTCTTGCTCATTCATCAAGTTTCCAAAAAATTACGTGTCTTCCTTCCTCCCTCCCTTCCTCCCTTTCTTCCTTCCTTCCCCCATTTTAAATCATCTATCTATCTATCTGTCTATCTATCTGTCTATCTATCTATCTATCCATCCTATCATCCATCTATCTCTGGAGAACTGATACTGAAAACCAAATTAGACCAGAATATTAGCTTTCTTAATAGACTAATAAAGTGCTAAATAATGTCTCAATCACAGGGATTTGTGATGAAGTCAAATTAGAGAATGTGGTTTAAGACCTGAATGAGACTTCTGTCTTCACTTCCCAAATGTAGAATTTAGACCTTTGTATATTAAGAGCTGGGCACACTTATCTTTAAATTTTATAACCAACATTCCAATTAATATATAAATTTTTTCATTACTCCACATAGTTCTCTAGTCTTTCCTTCAACTTAATCCTGACATGCTCCCCCCAAAGTAACCATTGTTCTCATTTCTAGCACCACAGAATAATTTTACTTCTTTTTAAACTTCTATATAAATAGAGAATATATAATATGTGCATTTATATGCTTGGCTTATGCTGCTCAGCATAATACTTATTTCTGAAGTAGTTCTTTTTTTAATATTGAGTAGACTTCCATTGCATGAAGGTGCCATATATATTTATCATTTCCCCAGTTTATGGGCATTTGCTCCTAAAAACATTTGTTCCCGTTTGCTAATGCTGCCAGAATGCAAAATACCAGAAATGGATTGGCTTTTATAAAGGGGATTTATTAAGTTACAAAGTTAGAGTTCTGCATTAGTAAAAGTGTCCAAACCAAGGCAAAACCTCTGTTAGCTCAGAAGGCATGTGGCTGGCATCTGCTTGCTCCTAGGCTGTATTTCAAAGTGATGTTCTCCAAAATGTCAATGTCAGCTTTCAATGGTCATCTTCAAAATGTATCCCTGCAGCAGGGAGCTCCCTCTGTCTGAGCTCTTATAGGGCTCTGGTAAACTAATCAAGACCCATGGGAAATGGGTGGGGCCCATCTTCATGGAAATAATCTAATCAAAGGTATTACCCACAGTTGGGTGGGTTGCACCTCCATGGAAACAACTTAATCCAAAGATTCCAACCTAATCAACAATAATATGTCTACCCCCAAAATATTGCATCAAAGAACATGGCGTGTTGGGGGACATAATAAATCCAAGCCAGCACAACATTCTTGCACAAGTCTTTTTGTCAATAATGTTTTCATTTATTTTGGTTAAATGCCCTAGAGGTAAGTTATTGGGCTGATACATACTTACTTTTATAAGAAACACTTTTCCAAAGTCTGTGGAATCATCCATTCTCACCCACAATGTACAGGAGATATAGTTGCTCCAAATTCTCCTTAACATATTGAACAGTAAGTTTTATTTACTTACTTATTTAGTTAGTTAGTTATTTACTTACTTATTTTAACCATTCTAGTGTTTGTGCAGTAGAAGTTCATTCTAGTTCGAATTTGCATTTCCCTGTTTACTAATGAGGTTGAGCATTTTCTCGTGTTATTATTGGCCATTCCAATATTTTCTTTGTGAGACAACAACTCACATATTTTGCTTAATTTTAATTTATTGTGGATACAGAATGTGGTAGGTTGAATGGCGTACCGCAACACACATGTTCTTAACCTGAACCCCTGTGGGTATGATCCCATCACAAATAGGAACTTCTGAAGACGTTATTTTTAGTTAAGATCAACTGATCTAGGGCAGGCTTTAATCCAGATTACTGAAGGCTTTATAAAAAGAATCCCAAAGTCACAGAAGGAAAAGAAGAAGCCATCATTATGTGATAAGAGGCAGGGAGACAAGCCAAGGAATCCCGCAGATTGCCAGTAACCAGCACCAGATCACTAGCCTTCTAGGAGAAAGCAAGTCTTGCTGACATCTTGATTTTGGACTACTTCTAGCTTTAAAAGTGTGGCCAATAAATTACTACTGTTTAAATCAACCCATTGCATAGTGGTTGTTTTAGCACCATGGCAAATTAAGATTCAAGGCATACGTATTATGAATATTTTATCCCAAAGCATCGCTCACCTTTTGCTTTTTTAAAACATTTTTTTTAAAAACATGTTTTTAATTTTCATTGAAATTCAATTTACCTTTTGTTCCTTATGACTTCCTATAATTAGTGGTTTTTATGTCCTATGTAAATATTCATTGGTCAGCCCAAGTTTGGAAAAACACTTTAGAAACTTGGGTTTAATATTTTAAGATTTATTGCAAATTGCATTATTATATGGTAAACAGCAGAGAGTGACACCTTTTTTAATTTTTTTTCAATATGGTTATACTGACTATTCTTTTCCTATTATACTGTCTTGGCAACTTTGTTGAAAATCAATTGACCATATATGTATAAGGCTATTTCTGGACATTATTCTGCTTCATTAATATGTATATGTGAAAACCATATCATCTTGATGCTACAGTATGTATTAATTTCAGGTAATCAAATTTTTCCAAATTCATTTCTATTTAGATTTAATACTATATTACTTCACATGAAATACAAAAACCTTAAAACAATATAGTTCCATTTACTCCTCCAAACTTTTGTGCCTCTGTTGTCATATAATTACCTTCCGCATATGTAATAATTCTATTTTTGCCTTAACAATCAGTAGTCCTTCAAATATATCAAGAAAATGAAATAAAGATAATCTTGTTTATTTCTCTTCATATATTTTTTATTTCTAGTCACCTTCATTTCTTCTTGTATATCTAAGTTTCCATCTGCTAAATTTTCCATTCAGTATGAAGAACTTCCTTAACCATCTTGCAGTTTATCTAGAGCAACTAATTCTCTCAGCTTTTTATTTATCTGTGAAAATGTCCTTATTTCAACCTCAGTTCTATTTATGAAGGATATTTTCTCTAGATGTAGAGTTCAATGTTGACAAAATTTTTTAGAGCACATTAATGATTTTATTTCATTTTATTCACTGTTGCTGACGATAAGTCTGCTGGGATTTTAAACATTGATACCTTGTATGTATTTTTTTTTCCCTTCTGCACATGTTCATTTTTTTTTTTTATCTTCATTTTATTGAGATATATTCACATACCACGCAGTCATACAAAACAAATCGTACTTTCGATTGTTTACAGTACCATTACATAGTGGTACATTCATCACCCAAATCAATCCCTGACACCTTCATTAGCACACACACAAAAATAACAAGAATAATAATTAGAGTGAAAAAGAGCAATTGAAGTAAAAAAGAACACTGGGTACCTTTGTCTGTTTGTTTCCTTCCCCTATTTTTCTACTCATCCATCCATAAACTAGACAAAGTGGAGTGTGGTTCTTATGGCTTTCCCAATCCCATTGTCACCCCTCATAAGCTACATTTTTATACAACTGTCTTCGAGATTCATGGGTTCTGGGTTGTAGTTTGATAGTTTCAGGTATCCACCACCAGCTACCCCAATTCTTTAGAACCTAAAAAGGGTTGTCTAAAGTGTGCATAAGAGTGCCCACCAGAGTGACCTCTTGGCTCCTTTTGGATTCTCTCTGCCACTGAAGCTTATTTCATTTCCTTTCACATCCCCCTTTTGGTCAAGAAGATGTTCTCCGTCCCACGATGCCAGGTCTACATTCCTCCCCAGGAGTCATATTCCACGTTGCCAGGGAGATTCACTCCCCTGGGTGTCTGATCCCACGTAGGGGGGAGGGCAGTGATTTCACCTTTCAAGTTGGCTTAGCTAGAGAGAGAGGGCCACATCTGAGCAACAAAGAGGCATTCGGGAGGAGGCTCTTAGGCACAACCATAGGGAGGCCTAGCCTCTCCTTTGCAGCAACCGTCTTCCCAAGAGTAAAATCTGTGGTAGAGGGCTCAACCCATCAAACCACCAGTCCCCTATGTCTGTGGTCATGTTAGCAATCATGGAGGTGGGGTAGGCGAATACCCCTGCATTCTCCACAGGCTCCTCAAGGGGGCACTACATCTTTTTTTTTTCCCTTGTTTTTCTTTTTCTTCTTTTTTTTTTTTTTAACTTTCCCTTCTTTTTTAAATCAACTGTATGAAAAAAAAGTTAAAAAGAAAACAAACATACAATAAAAGAACATTTCAACGAGACCATAACAAGGGAGTAAGAAAAAGACAACTAACCTAAGATAACTGCTTAACTTCCAACATGTTTCTACTTTACCCCAAGAAAGTTACCTAATATAGCAACATTTCTGTGAACTTGCTCCTACTATATCCATCAGAAATTAACAGACCATAGTCATTCCTGGGCATCCCCAGAACGTTAAATAGCTTATCTGTTCTTCTTGGATTATTGTTCCCCCTTCCTTAATTGCTCTCTATTGCAAGTTCCCCTACATTCTACATTATAAGCCATTTGTTTTACATTTTTCAAAGTTCACATTAGTGGTAGCATATAATATTTCTCTTTTTGTGCCTGGCTTATTTCGCTCAGCATTATGTCTTCAAGGTTCATCCATGTTGTCATATGTTTCACGAGATCGTTCCTTCTTACTGCCGCGTAGTATTCCATCGTGTGTATATACCACATTTTCTTTATCCACTCATCTGTTGAAGGACATTTGGGTTGTTTCCATCTCTTGGCAATTGTGAATAATGCTGCTATGAACATTGGCATGCAGATATCTGTTCGTATCACTGCTTTCCGATCTTCCGGGTATATACCGAGAAGTGCAATCGCTGGATCGAATGGTAACTCTATATCTAGTTTTCCAAGGAACTGCCAGACTGACTTCCAGAGTGGCTGAACCATTATACAGTCCCACCAACAATGAATAAGAGTTCCAATTTCTCCACATCCCCTCCAGCATTTGTAGTTTCCTGTTTTGTTTAATGGCAGCCATTCTAACCGGTGTTAGATGGTATCTCATTGTGGTCTTAATTTGCATCTCTCTAATAGCTAGTGAAGCTGAACATTTTTTCATGTGTTTCTTGGCCATTTGTATTTCCTCTTCAGAGAACTGTCTTTTCATATCTTTTGCCCATTTTATAATTGGGCCGACTGTACTATTGTCATTGAGTTGTAGGATTTCTTTATATATGCAAGATATCAGTCTTTTGTCAGATACATGGTTTCCAATAATTTTTTCCCATTGAGTTGGCTGCCTCTTTACCTTTTTGAGAAATTCCTTTGAGGTGCAGAAACTTCTAAGCTTGAGGAGTTCCCATTTATCTATTTTCTCTTTTGTTGCTTGTGCTTTGGGTGTAAAGTCTAGGAAGTGGCCACCTAATACAAGGTCTTGAAGATGTTTTCCTACATTATCTTCTAGGAGTTTTATGGTACTTTCTTTTATATTGAGATCTTTGGTCCATTTTGAGTTAATTTTTGTGTAGGGGGTGAGGTAGGGGTCCTCTTTCATTCTTTTGGATATGGATATCCAACTCTCCCAGCCCCATTTGTTGAAAAGACCATTATGACTCAGTTCAGTGAATTTGGGGGCCTTATCAAAGATCAGTCGGCCATAGATCTGAGGGTCTATCTCCGAATTCTCAATTCGATTCCATTGATCTATATGTCTATCTTTGTGCCAGTACCATGCTGTTTTGGCAACTGTGGCTTTATAATAAGCTTCAAAGTCAGGGAGTGTAAGTCCTCCCACTTCATTTTTCTTTTTTAGAGTGTCTTTAGCAATTCGAGGCATCTTCCCTTTCCAAATAAATTTGATAACTAGCTTTTCCAAGTCTGCAAAGTAGGTTGTTGGAATTTTGATTGGGATTGCATTGAATCTGTAGATGAGTTTGGGTAGAATTGACATCTTAATGACATTTAGCTTTCCTATCCATGAACATGGAATATTTTTCCATCTTTTAAGGTCCCCTTCTATTTCTTTTAGTAGAGTTATGTAGTTTTCTTTGTATAGGTCTTTTACATCTTTGGTTAAGTTGATTCCTAGGTACTTGATTTTTTAGTTGCTATTGAAAATGGTATCTTTTTCTTGAGTGTCTCTTCAGTTTTTTCATTTCTAGCATATAGAAACATTACTGACTTATGTGCATTAATCTTGTATCCCGCTACTTTGCTAAATTTGTTTATTAGCTCTAGTAGCTTTATCGTCGATTTCTCAGGGTTTTCTAGATATAAGATCATATCATCTGCAAACAATGACAGTTTTACTTCTTCTTTTCCAATTTGGATGCCTTTTATTTCTTTGTCTTGCCAGATTGCTCCGGCTAGCACTTCCAGCACAATGTTGAATAACAGTGGTGATAGCGGGCATCTTTGTCTTGTTCCTGATCTTAGAGGGGAGGCTTTCAGTCTCTCACCATTGACTACTATGCTGGCTGTGGGTTTTTCATATATGCTCTTTATCATGTTGAGGAAGTTTCCTTCAATTCCTACCTTTTGAAGTGTTTTTATCAAAAAGGGATGTTGGATTTTGTCAAATGCTTTTTTAGCATCTATTGAGATGATCAATTGATTTTTCCCTTTTGACTTGTTAATGTGTTGTAATACATTGATTGATTTTCTTATGTTGAACCATCCTTGCATGCCTGGAATAAACCCCACTTGGTCATGGTGTATGATTTTTTTAATGTGTCTTTGGATTCGATTTGCAAGTATTTTGTTGAGGATTTTTGCATCTATATTCATTAGGGAGATTGGCCGGTAGTTTTCCTTTTTTGTAGCATCTTTGCCTGGTTTTGGTATTAGATTGATGTTAGCTTCATAAAATGAGTTAGGTAGTGTTCCATTTTCTTCAATGTTTTGAAAGAGTTTGAGTAAGATTGGTGTCAGTTCTTTCTGGAAAGTTTGGTAGAATTCCCCTGTGAAGCCATCTGGCCCTGGGCATTTATTTGTGGGAAGATTTTTGATGACTGATTGGATCTCTTTGCTTGTGATGGGTTGGTTGAGGTCTTCTATTTCTTCTCTGGTCAGTCTAGGTTGTTCATAAGTTTCCAGGAAATTGTACATTTCCTCTACATTATCCAGTTTGTTGCCATACAGTTGTTCATAGTATCCTCTTATAATTTTTTTAATTTCTTCAGGATCTGCAGTTATGTCACCTTTTTCATTCATTATTTTGTTTATATGTGTCTTCTCTCTTTTTGATTTTGTCAGTCTAGCTAGGGGCTTGTCAATCTTGTTGATCTTCTCAAAGAACCAACTTTTGGTGATATTTATCCTCTATTGTTTTTTTGTTCTCTATGTCATTTATTTCTGCTTTAATCCTTGTTATTTCTTTTCTTCTACTTGGTTTAGGATTGGTTTGCTGTTCATTTTCTAGCTTCTTCAGTTGATCCGTTAGTTCTTTGATTTTGGCTCTTTCTTCCTTTTTAATATATGCGTTTAGTGCTGTAAATTTCCCCCTTAGCACTGCTTTTGCTGCATCCCATAGGTTTTGGTATGTTGTGTTCTCATTTTCATTCGTCTCTATATATTTAGCAATTTCCCTTGCTATTTCTTCTTTAACCCATTGATTGTTTAGGAGTGTGTTGTTTAGTCTCCAGGTATTTGTGAATTTTCTAAGTCTCTGGTGGTTATTGACTTCTAATTGTATTCCATTGTGGTCAGAGAATGTGCTTTGAATAATTTCAATCTTTTTAAATTTATTGAGGCTTGTTTTATGTCCCGGCATATGATCTATTCTGGAGAAAGTTCCATGAGCACTAGAAAAGTATGTGTATACTGGTGATTTGGCATGTAATGTCCTGTATATGTCTGTTAAATCTAATTCATTTATCAGATTGTTTAGGTTTTCAATTTCCTTATTGGTCTTCTGTCTGGTTGATCTATCTATAGGAGAGAGTGATGTGTTGAAGTCTCCCACAATTATTGTGGAAACATCAATTGCTTCCTTTAGTTTTGTCAGTGTTTCTCTCATGTATTTTGTGGCACCTTGATTGGGTGCATAGACATTTACGATTGTTATTTCTTCTTGCTGAATTGCCCCTTTTATTAGTAAGTAGTGGCCTTCTTTGTCTCTCAAAACATCCCTGCATTTGAAGTCTATTTTATCTGAGATTAATATTGCTACACCTGCTTTCTTTTGGCTGTAGCTTGCATGAAATATTTTTTCCATCCTTTCACTTTCAGTTTCTTTGTGTCCCTGTGTCTAAGATGAGTCTCTTGTATGCAACATATTGATGGTTCATTTTTTTTGATCCACTCTGCGAATCTATATCTTTTAATTGGGGAGTTTAATCCATTTACATTCAACGTTATAACCGTGAAGGCATTTCTTGAATCAGCCATCTTATCCTTTGGTTTATGTTTGTCATATTTTTCCCCTCTGTCTATTAATATCCTTTATTGTACCCATACCGAATCTCTTTAGTACTGAACCTTTCTCCAAGTCTCTCTGTCCTTTCTTTGTTTCTCTGTCTGTAGGGCTCCCTTGAGTATCTCCAGTAGGGCAGGTCTCTTGTTAGCAAATTCTCTCAGCATTTGTTTGTCTGTGAAAAATTTAAGCTCTCCCTCAAATTTGAAGGAGAGCTTTGCTGGATAAAGTATTCTTGGCTGGAAATTTTTCTCACTCAGAATTTTAAATATATCGTGCCACTGCCTTCTAGCTTCCATGGTGGCTGCTGAGTAGTCACTACTTAGTCTTATGCTGTTTCCTTTGTATGTGGTGAATTGCTTTTCTCTTGCTGCTTTCAGAACTTGCTCCTTGTCTTCTGTGTTTGACAGTGTGATCAGTATATGTCTTGGAGTGGGTTTATTTGGATTTATTCTATTTGGGGTTCGCTGAGCATTTATAATTTGTGTATTTATGTTGTTTAGAAGATTTGGGAAGTTTTCCCCAACAATTTCTTTGAATACTCTTCCTAGACCTTTACCCTTTTCTTCCCCTTCTGGGACACCAATGAGTCTTATATTTGGATGTTTCATATTATCTGTCATATCCCTGAGGTCCATTTTGTTTTTTTCAATTTTTTTCCCCATTCTTTCTTTTATGCTTTCATTTTCCATTCTGTCGTCTTCGAGGTCACTGATTCATTGTTCAGCTTCCTCTAGTCTTGTACTATGAGTGTCCAGAATCTTTTTAATTTGGTCAACAGTTTCTTTAATTTCCATAAGATCATCCATTTTTTTATTTAGTCTTGCAATGTCTTCTTTATGCTCTTCTAGGGTCTTCTTGATTTCCTTTGTCTCCTCTACTATGGTCTCATTGTTCATCTTTAGTTCTTTGAGTAGCTGCTCTAGGTGCTGTGTCTCTTCTGGTCTTTTGATTTGGGTGCTTGGGCTTGGGTTATCCATATCGTCTGGTTTTTTCATATGCTTTATAATTTTCTGTTGTTTTTGGCCTCGTGGCATTTGCTGAACTTGATAGGGTTCTTTTAGGATTTGTAGACCAATTGAAGTCCTTATCTCTAATTTATCAGATCTACAGCTTCGTGGGGTACACTTTCTCTAACTAACTAGCAGGTGGCGTCCACGAGCCACCTGTTCTCCACAAGCCAGTTCTCCCCTGCTTAGCCTTTTTGGTGAGTGGGGGAGAGAGTCTTGTGGGGTCCAATTGGTGTACCAAGCTTGCGTGTGTAGTTGGTGTTGCCTGACCTGTATATGGGGCATGTTTCTGGGCAGTCATGGAGGGTAGGGTGGCTCTAACAATCAAATCTCCCTGGTGATCCTAGAGTTTTAAAGCTGCTGCAATAGTCTAATCCTTCAGTTCAGTCCTGCCACAGTTTGTCTCTGCCACTGACCCACAAGTCCTTGGTATTGGCGTATGGCTCCTGAGATTTGCAAGTGGGCCCCTCTTCCAGGCCGTGCACACCGGGTCCTCTGTTGAGGGATGACTATGCTATGTCAAAGGTGAGTGCCGTCCCCCTAGGGCAGTTCTGGGCTGCTGGGCTTTGTAGGGAGGCTCCCAGTCTGCTGAAATGATGGCTGAATGGGGCTTTGTTAATTCACACTGCTCTACCTTCCCAACTCTGGGACAATCAGCTGAGGTTGCAGGGAAGGCTAATGTCCATGCCCAGTTTTGTGGTGTGTGCCTGTTATTTGAAACACTTCCGTCACACTGGGTTGTCTGGGGCAGCTCTGGGCTATGGGGCTGGCGATGGGCAGGAGTGTTTCCTGTCCACCAGGATGATGGCTGTGAGCGGACACCCCCCTTTTCTTGGGAAGTTGTGGTGTTTAGTGAATTTTCTCAGCCACTGGATTATTGCCTTTTGTCTCAGAGCTCTCTTAGTTCTGCTCTTGACTTGACCTGCCCAAATTGCAAGTCTTTGAAGTTTTCTGTATTGGGCTTCTTAGAGTAATTGTTTTAGAAAAAGAAAAAAGGATTAAAAAAAAAAAAAAAAAAAAATAAGGGCCCTCCTCAGAGATCTAATGGGTTATTGAAATGCTAAGAGACAAAGCAACCAGGGCCATTAAGGAAAGGTCCACAGGGCAGAGAGATCAGCTTTTCTTCGGGATTTTCATATGCGCCTCAGGGCCCTTCCCCTTTCTATGTTCACCAGAACTCCAAAAATCCTCCGCTTTTATTTTGGAGTTTTTCGTGTTGTTTTTTTTTCTCTATGCCTGTCTCCTCTCTGCTGGGCTGGCTGCTCTCAGATTCTCTGGTGTCTGGTCTCAGTCTATCTATGGTTGGAGTTTGGATCAGTAGAATGAGATTCCGATAAGGGCTGCCACTGCAGTTCTCCCTTCTCCTTCCCGGAGCTGACAGCCCATCCTCCCACGGGACTGAGCCTGGCAGGGAGGGGCGCGGGTCCCCTGGCCGCAAAAACTTACAGATTTCGCTGATCTCAGCAGTTCCACGTTTTCATGAGTGTTGTATGAAGTATGCCCAAAGTCAGATTGCTCTGTGGTGTCCAGTCCACGCAGTTCCTGGCTTTCTACCTACTTTCCTGGAGGAGTAACTAAAACATACAGCTCACCAGTCTGCCATCTTGCCCCGCCTCTGTACATGTTCTTGAGGTTTTCTATTTATTTTTTGGTTATCTGCATGACAGTGATGTGCCTAAGTGTTATTTCCTTTATATTTATCCTGTTTGAGATTCCTGAGCTTCATGGATCTGTGATTTCATATATACATATGAACATATATATATATATTTACCAAATTTGGGATATTTAGGGTTATTATTTCTTCAAAAAGTCCTTCTTTCTCTCTCTCTCTCTCCTTTCCTACTGGGGATCCAATTGCACATATGACAGACCACTTGATCCCTCAAGTAATAAAGTTTCTGTTCATGTTTCTCCCATTTTTCTTTTCTGTGCTTCTATTGGGATTATTTCTATTGAACTGAATTCAAGATCACTGATTTTTCTGCTTTTAAGCCTATCATGTGAACTTTTCATCAGATATTTTGTATTTTACTTTTTGGGAATTTGTAGGAATCATTTTTTAAAGATACTGTATCTTTGCTGAGGTTTCCAATTTGTTCACTCAGTTGTCCCTTGTTTCCTTTCAATCCTGGAACATTTATAATATCTGTTTTAAAGTCCTTATCTGCATATTCCAAGATATGCATCATCTTGCCATCTGTTTCTATCAGCTATTCTATTCTCTTGATTGTGGAATACAGGTTTTTGTTTTTCACATGCCTAGTGATTGTGATCACACTGTAAGATGTGTGGGTTATACTTTTTTTACTTTAAAATACAGTTATTTGTTCTTGCAGACAGTTCAATGAAATAGTGATTACTATGAGGCTTTGTTTTAGGCTTTGTGAGGCTCTATTTCAATGTATTCCTTATTTCTAGGCTATGGTTCTTACTTCTGGGGCATGGCCTTTCTGGTGTCTCAATTGCTTTCCTGGAGACTCTCCACTCTAACTAGGTCAGACTCTAATGTTTCCTAGCATTGAGTAACCTCTGGTAATTGTATTCAGCTTTTAATCTCCAAGAAGCTGCTCTCTATGAGTTCTTGATATCTCACTCTAAGCATGCATGTTCTTGCCCTCACTCAGTGAACTTACATTATAACATGCTGCCATAGGGCACCCTTTCCCTATACAGCCCTCTCCTTTATACTCCCCTTCCTCACAAACTTTCTCCACTTCAGAAGCTCTGAACTCTTATTTCTGCCTTCTTTATTCATAAAAACTGCAGCTTTCTTCTTGGGTTCCACCTTTCTGTGCTGTGGTCTAAAAACTCACCTAGGCAAGAAGCCACAGTGAATGTGGAGCTCAAATTGCATGTTTCTCTTCTTTAAAGTAAAATTTCCTTGCACCCTCTTTTGCCCAGTGCTTGAAAACAACTGCCTCACCTATTTTGTCCATTTCCATATTTGTTTACAAAGTATGCATAATTCTGATTTAGTTACTATGCCATTCTAGAAGTAGGTAACCAAAATGTCTTTTTATTTCATTTGGCTAAAGGAAACTTGAGGTCGAGTTTGCTATATTTTATTCAAAGCAATATTTTAGAGGAAATTGCATCCTATTTTCTCAATCTGAAGAATTTAGCTTGATTTAATTGAATCACTAGAACCTGAGCTAGAATATTACCATGGTGTCGACAATATTTAAGTGTTCACCTTGGATTTTTAAACAGACAGTTTAATATCATCATCATCATCACCATCATTAGCATCAGCAGCAGCAGCAGCAGCTGCTATATTTGACGTGCCATACATTTTTAAAATAAAGATTTCTGCTGAATAACAAACTTGATAGTCATGGCAACCCTGTGAAATGTATAATGTTTTATATGAGGAGATAGAGATACAGTTAAGTTTTTTTCCAAAATCACATAGAGAATGTGATAGAACTGGGGATCTAACCAGACAACACCAGTGCATACTCTTAATTAATGAACTTTACCTCTGACACTTTCTCTCCCCAGGAACATGATTTTCTCCACTTCAGGCTAGTCCACTCCATTCCAACCTACCACTTCATGAAACGGGATTAAGCATAAGAGTCTAGAAAAGGTAGAAAACACAACCTGAGTTAGATTTGTAGATAGTAGACCTTAATGAGCAATGATATTTGGAAATCATTAAGGGTTTTTTCTAGGAAATAGCATGTTATGTAATTTCCAGAATTATCAAGTTAGGACTTACCTATATTCATATCACAAACTCAGTTTACAGAACTAATTCTTATTTATATTTCAGGACTCAGTTTAGCACCATTTCTTAAATGAAAACTTTGCTACTCATTCTTCCTCACCCCCAAATTAGATGGGATAAGGATGACCCTCTAATGTGACACAACCTTTATTTCAGTGTACATGATACTGTACTATAATTAGTCCTTTACTTTTTATTATTAATTTTTATTTTTAATATCTTCCTATGCACTACCAATACAATAATTTTCCTTAAAAGCCAAAACTTGTGTTATTCACTGCTTTCCCTCAAGTATAGGAGTGCAATGCCTAGCAAACAGTAAGAATTCAATGTTTTTATTTTTCATATGTGTGCCTTGTGCAACCAATAAGGTTGAAAAACAGCTATACATGATATAGCCAAGAAAAAAAAAAAGATTTTTTTCTTTTGTCATTATGACACTAATAGTGAAGCCTTGGCAAGATTATGTTATGATTATGTTTAGCCTTCTGGAAGCATTTGTTAAAGCTTGTGCCATGGAGGATGGGCTTATATATACCTTGAGCTCATTATAGAAAGGCCAGTGTCTTCACACTAATTGTGATGGTGAAGTAGTATTTATCAGGGGCATAATTTCCTGAAATTTTTATATGACCATTTGCTTTATCAGTGAATTTTTATAGGAAATAAATGAGAGTTAAGACATTTTACAGAGCATATGAGTGTTTATATCTAAAAGAATTATTTAGAAATGTAAAATTTTTAATGGAGGGCTTTTAATTAGCAAGAAAAACTTTCTTTTACTTACAGATATACAATTAGAGTGTGAAAATAAGTGGCTAAAATTGTTTTAAAGGGTGGCATAATGTGAGTCACACATTTGGAAAATAAGACTACATTGGGGAAAATAATACCACAAAAACACCTAATTAACTTTTGGCTAAAAATAAAGAGCTTTTTTTTTTTTTTTTTTCCTAGTCTTCCTTTTCCTTCTCTTCTAGTGGGTCTCACTTAGTAAACTATTTAGGTTGCCTCAGGATATAGAATGTGTCATGAACATTATTGAGACATGGGGGAAGGTAGGTAGAATCTTCTCCATCAGAATAGATGACAACTAATTATAGCCCAGAAACTAGAAACCTCTGGGGAAGAAGTGAAGTCTGAATCTGCCCAAATAAGGTTGTTTCAGGCTATTTTTGATGTGAGAGTATTTATGAGTTGTATTAATAATAGATGAACTAAGATTGTAGCACTAAAATATGACAACATTCTTGTTTGACCACCACGAAGTTGCTTGCTTGGCAACAACAATGAAAATAAGATAAACATTAAATAATAAATCACTTCTTTGAAATAATGGTATTTTATTGATGGTATTTTTTAATATTCATGAAGTTGTTAGCAAAGGTTTTTTAAGCTTTACAGTGTGGCATTCTAAGAGAGATGAAGGCATATTTTTTCTTATTTAAAAAAAGATATTTATGTTTTATTTATATAATTACTCTGCTCTCCTTAGTGCTGACATTGCTCTCTTTGTATTCTCTCTTATAAGCAATTAATATTATTTTATAATAAATGAACACAATTAATTTGTCTTTTCAGATATCTAATTTTTAATTAAAAATTAACCTTAAGATTTTATTCTCTTTGATAGCAAAGGAGAAAAAGCTTTCCTGGTTTCTCCCTCATACTTACTTCTGACTAACTCTGCAGATTAAGTGAATCCACTAGAAAAGTATCACCAGTGTGGATTGGTTAAGTGGCATGAAACAACTATACTCTCAAACATTAGCCAGACCTTGGTGCCACAATGCCAAAAATTGTACCAAGAATAGCAGAGTGATTTTTGTAAGCAGTGTTGCTTTTCTTCAGCCTTTTGTTACAAAGTAAAATGTATGCACTCTCCTGGAGTACAGGCACCACCATCACTTTGGTGTGAATGAGTTTATTAGATCCTTTCTCTGAGACCAGGTAAGTAGAATGTTGTGTGTGCAAGAGATGGTAGAAAAGATACATGTGGAACAATAAAGGCACATTTTGCTTCCTCAGTTTGCGGTCGCAGTTGACTCGTCTGGGGGAGGGTGGCGGCCGGTTGATAAATCCTAGGCTCCCAGGATTACTCCGAGGGTACCGGCGGCGGGGGCTCTTTCCCGGAGGTGAGGGCGAGGCGGGGGACTTGGCCAGGTCCCCGGCGGGAGGCGCGCAAAGTATGGAGGGCGGCGAGAAAGGAACAGGCGGGACACGCTTCTTTTAGGGTGAAGAAACCAAGAGAGAGAGAGTTTATTAGGGGAGAGTACAAGCTTATATCGGGCGGTTTAGAGGGCGGGGTAGCTGTAGGGGTTAAAGGCTTGGATTGGTTCTGAGAGAGCGCGGAGGTTGATTGAAAAGGGGCGAAAGTTGCTCCCGTAACGGTGTCCGGCAACAATGTAGGCGCACCGGTGGTGATGGGAGTTGCGCTGGCAACGGGGAGTGTCCGGGCAAGATAAGGGGGTGGGGAAAAGGCGGTTCCCTCCGGCAAGCCTCCCCTAACATTGGTATATTTTGGGTGAGGAAATGGGGCCTGCCTCTGGCCTCACTTTCCCAGGCCCGGGGGGCTGTAGAGGGCGCACTCACCCGTACCCACTACCCTCCCCAGGGGTGGATCCGGTCCCCCAGCCCAGGCCCGCCAAGTTAAAGCGTGTAATCAGTGTCCCGCATCAGTTTTCAGCCCAATATAAAAAAATCAAAGAGAGAGAGAGAAAAAGAAGTGGGTGAGGGAGGGAGAGAGAGACAGAGAGAACACTATCTTCCTATTTCATGGACTACTTTACCTTACTATTTTCCCTATCAAGATAGTCAGCAAAGCTAGAGAAAGGAGGACAATCCCTTTCTTTGTTTTAACTTTGTACCTTTGTTAACTGACTATTGTTATCTTAAAATTCACTACTAGGAGCACACAGAAATGGAACACTGCTTTGAAAACTCAGCAGACAAATAGAAAATATTTAGGATATGAATGAGTTTAAAACTAAGAGTCCATATAGATTTTTAAAAACTATATAAATCCTGCCTCTGTTCCCAATTTTAGACTTTGTAATAAGAAGCTCAGATATTTCCAAAACAAATAAATAGTATAATTCACATAATAGGAAAGTGTCAAGTTATAGGCAGAACATGAGGAGATTATTGAGGATAAGGAAAAGAAACAGAGAACGTAGCTCTGAGCTTCATGACAAAGAGGGGCAGAAAAAGGATACATAGTTCTGTGTCTAGTAAAAAGTATAAGCCTAATTATTCAAGAGGGAGATTCTTTTTCATAACTCCAGGCTCTGGAATAATTTACTTATGTGCATAAATGTATAAAAGATATTGTGCTCTCTTGATAGCAGCTGTGCAGAAAAATCCACAAAAGTTTCTCTAAGGTCATATGTGAAATCATTTTATGAAATCCAAGCACAATTAAAGCTATTATAGCACATTAAAATGCATAGGAATTAGAGAAATACTTGTCCATTTCTACTAAACTTTGAATAACGATCTTGATAAAAGGTGAAATATTGGAGAATCTTGAGAAAAATTTCAGAACCCTATTCCTAGTGCTGAACTGTACATAACTGTACAATTAAATATAATGCAAATGAGTAAGAGGACTAGTTTAAATAAGAGTTAATGCATCCATAATGCTTCTATGTGAAAAAAAGCCTTATCATAGCAGATTCAGCAAATAAAAGTACAGCACCTACCAATTAAATTGAATTTCAGGTAAACAACAAATACATATGTTTTAATATAAGTATGCCCCATGCAATGATAGAATATATATGCATTTTTCAGACATATTTATATTTTTAAAAAAATTTTCTTATTTATCTGAAATTTAATGTAATCGGGCCTTCTGTATTTTATCTAGCAGTCCTATGTAAGATTTTAAACAATTAAATCATTTAATCCTTGAAATAACCTGGCCTATTAGGTATAATTACTTTTTAATTTTACAGATTATAAAACTGAAGCACAAACCTTTCTTTAAGCCAACTCTGCGAATAAACTCACTACCATCCCCTCTATGTGGACATAACTCTCAGGGTGTAATCTCACTGGCTACGAAACACAGGACTCCCAGGATGGAGCCTGGCCCTGGATTGTGGGATTGAGAATACCATCTTGACCAAAAGGGGGAAAAGAAATGAAACAAAATAAAGCTTCAATGGTTGAGATATCTGAAATAAAGTTGAGAAGTCAATCTGGAGGTTATTGTGCCATATATATAGATATTCCTTTTTAGTTTCTAGTATATTAGAATAGCTAGAAGGATTACGTTAACGGTAAATCCAGAAGACTTGATTCTTATTGACAGTTGTATAACTATATAGCTGTTATCATGTGATCCTGTGATAGTGAAACCTGGTTACTGATGATCCCTTTAACCAGTGTATGGGCAGATGAGTAATAAATAATGACATAAATATATAAATATTAGGGGGGGATAAGGGTATGGGATCTTTGCTGTTCTTTTCATTTCTTTTTTTAATTTTTTTATATGTATCTTTTCTTTATCTTGGAGCAATGAAAATGTTTGAAAATTGTGGCAATGAACACACAACTAACAATGATACTGTGAGCCATTGATTGTATACTTTGGATGGATTATATGGTATGTGAGTAATCTCAATAAAATTGCAGTAAAAAAAAACTGAGGCACAAAGAAGTTATGTACTTGCTCAAGTTCATGCAGCTAGTGAATGATGGAGCTGAGGATCCAAAGCCTGTGCTCCTAATTCTCTCTTAACCATCTAAACAGATTTGTGATGTGAGTGTTGCAGATGGAAAACAACTAGAGAAAGTAAAGAACTTCTAGGCAGTGGGATTTCTAGTAAAATAAGAACTCTATATTAAGACTTGCTTCTGCTATCGATTGTTCACTTGGTCACCATGTTGCCATGTGATTGCTCTAAAATGCAAAAATGGCAATGTCATTTACTGTTCCAGGTTCTCCCATGGCTCTCAGCCCTTACAAGGCCAAATTCATATGGCAGATTAAGCCTTCGTGATTAGATGTCTGCTATCTCCATTACTTCCACTCTCTTTGGCCTCCTTTTCTCTCTACTTTTACCTGTATACACATATGTGAAATGTCCCAGAAGTTTTCCAAAGGGAGCTGCATGGTGTGTTGTTGTTGTCGTTGTTATTGTTGTTGTCATTGCTGTTGTTATTCTTATTCTTATTCTTATTCTTATTCTTATTCTTATTCTTATTCTTTCTTATGATGTGCTTCCCTAGAATCAGTTACCCCTTTTTGCTGGCATCAACCAGATCTCTATCTGTAGCTCATACCTCTTCCCTGTGCTTCGGAATTCAAATAGATTTTATATTCCAAAATAAAAACAAATGCTTCCTTCTTCTCTTTTGTATCTTTGAGCTAGCATAATTCCAGATGCAAAGGGACATCAATTCCATGAATAACTGAGAAAATAAATGTCTACATTTACTCTATTTAGTCCCTGTGATGGTCTTCTAGTCCCCATTTCAATATACATTTAATATTTCTCCTGTATTTTGGAAATGCAGACCAAGGAGGCTTTTTTCAAAATGGGGGAAAAAAAAAGAAAATCAAGAGCTGAGGATGATACATAATTTGAAAGACAAATCATAGTTCCAAACAAGTTTTCTTCATACCCCAGATTTAACCTTCATGAAATTATTGTCATGCTGATAAGCCTGGGCCAAATGCAATTGAATTATAGTACATATCATTTAATGGTATGGCTTTTCATTGATTTAAATGAAAGCATAGTATTATGCTTATATAATTTTATTTAGAATAGAAATTACCTTAATTAATTGAAGAAAATGCCTTGATAGTAGTCTGACTTTTATATCTTCATTTACATCTAGAGATGTGATCCTGAAATGTTGAAAACATCTAGTATCTCACTAATTTTTAAATATACTCTTATATTCTTGGAAGCACAGTTTAGAAAGAATATTGGAGATTACCTAGTTCAAGCACACATTTAGCTAATAAGAAATACTGAATCCTGAGAGGTCAAGTAACTTTCAGAATATAACTGAGCAGGTTAAGGGCAGAAATGAGTCTATTACCTTCACACTCCAAAATACTTCAGTGCCATTTCCCAGATACCTAATGGTCCATTGGAACCTTTTTTCCTAGATAATGTGAAGACAAACTAAAATATGTCCTCTCCTGAATTATAATTGATTTTGAAGTAACAGATTGCAAATAAATGCATTTATTTATATAATATACAAAATTTTGATTAAGACTAAAGAAAATCAGCATCAATGTATTTCATTGACAAAAAGTCCATTTGATTGTCTGCTTATATGAAAAAGAAAATTAGAATTGTTGATCTATATGCATATTCTGTCAGTGTTTCTATACATATTCTGTTTGTGTATATGTGAGTTTATGGGTATGCATTGAATCAGCTAATAATATTTAAATAAGGCTCTAAAACATTGATTCTGAAGGAGAAAACATTGAGAAAAGAAAAGAAACATCTATATATTCTTTTTCTACAATATAAATAGGGTTTCCAGATTTAGCAAATTTTGCATGGAATATATTTGTACTTCAAATGACCCTTTATTTACCTTAAGTTTTAAATGTAACTTGGTGTCCTTTATTTTTATTTGGTTACCCTAAATCTGACTCACTTGCCTAGAAGCCATACCTTTAATCAGTTAGAGTTTGCCTGCAGGTGGACTTAAATTAAGCTTACTACAATGTTATTTTTTGTTGCCAGATGACAGAAAGCAAATTCTGGGATTAGGAGTTGGTAAACATCTTAAACAGATATCAATTTTAGAGGCCATGCTTTTTAAATCACCTAACCATCTTGATATTTTAATACAAAATCCGATTGTTCCCAACTGGCAAATTTTTAAGCTTTAACATTTGTATCTGTCGATTGCTTAAACTTGACTATCATGCTTTTAAGGAGTAGTATTCTACAAGATTGTTAGTTCCCCAGGCCGTATCACAAAAGGCTATTCCACACATAAGATAGTCAAACTTGTTAAAATACCTTCTGAATTCTGCTTTAGAAATCAGGACAAAGTGGCTAAATTGTATCCTTGTTTCTGTGATATTGGAGAGGGAAGCTGAGATGCCTCTTCTGCTACAGGACTCACTATTCTATCCTAAAGAGAATGCTGCCCTCCCAGCAGAACTTGTTGTTTGTATAATTATAGTTTTTGAAAGTTCAAAATTAATGTCTCAAGGTTGCTCTGTATTCTGTAGAGAATAGATTTCATAGGATTCTCCTTTCTAAAACTTCCTCTTATTCATATACCTTGTTTTACAATTTACCTTAAAGCTGTCTGCTAATTTTTCACTGCATTTTCTCAAGCATTTACTGGGAGAGTTGTATGGTGAGATGGAGATGTACGAGGGAGTGGAGGAGAAGCACAATCATCACAAACATCACTGTCATTTTGGAGCATAGGTTATGTCTTAAGCACTTTGTTAAGCACTGCTATTGAAGGATAATAGCTACAACATATATATATCTCAACCCTGTGAATTAGACATTTCCATAGAAAAAGGTTATGAATCACAGAATAATTTCCAAATTTACATAACTGATAAATGGTGAAAGTAAGATTTAAACTCATATTTTCCTACCTCTAAATCACCTGTTCTTATTCATAATGCTATGCTTGGAGCAGTAATCCACATAGGTTGAACAGTTGAAAACTAACACATGTTAGCATACTCAAGCAATTAGCTGATGTGGACAGAGTCAGATAATTTGATTGAAGATGTCTTGTATAAAAATAGCCTTATATTATTAGTGAACCAATGGTTAACAACAATTTCTTTCATTTGTCTAACACCCTAGGCATTCCAGTATGCTAATAATGCCATTATGAAAAATACCAGAAATGGATTGGCTTTTATAAAGGGGGTTTATCTAGTTACAAAGTTACAGTCTTAAGGCCATAAAAGTGTCCAAGCTAAGGCATCAACAATCGGGTACCTTCACTGAAGGATGGCTGATGGCATCCAGAAAACCTGTTAGCTCGGAAGTCACGTGGCTGGTGTCCGCTTGCTACCACATTGTGTTTCAAAATAGCATTCTCCAAAATGTCTCTGCATCAGCTTCTCAGGGCAAACTCTGGGCTAGTATCTCCAAAGCGTCAGCAAATGTCTGCTTTCAATGGCCATCTCCAAAATGTCTCTCTTAGCTACAGCCACTCTCCGAAGTGTCACTTTCAGCTGCTCTAAGGTCTTTCTGTTTGTGAGCTCTTTTTAGGCCTCCAGTGATTAAATCAAGACCCACCTTGAATGGGCAGGGTCTCCATATCTCCATGGAAATAATCTGATCAAAGGTATTATCCACAGTTGGGTGGTTTACATCTCCATGGAAACAACCTAATCCACAGATTCCAACCTAATCAACACTAATAGGTCTGCCCTCACAAGATTGCATTAAAGAACATGGCTTTTGGGGGGACATAGTACATCCAAACCAACACACTAGGTTTCAGATATTTTTGTTTCTTTCTTTAGATATTTACACTAATACTTGTAAGAACATTTTATCATATGGAGAATGGCAACTTCAAAAAATTAAGTAAAAAACAGGCAGTAAGAGGTAAAGCCAGTTCTTAAATGTGGGTCTTCTGACCCTGAGTCCACCACTTTCTCCAAAATATATTTTTCCAAATATTATTGTGCTAGCAATATTTCATAGTATAGTATATTAATCTTAATAGGACTTTTAAATTTATCTTGTGCACGTTTCTATTGTAGATTAATTATTTTAAAAATGGAAATTAGGTAATTCTGTAAGACGTTCCTCAATCCAGTACATAGCAAAAATTTGCAAAGCTTTCAAAGCTATACTTGTGACAGATTTTTTTTAGCACTCATCACATTGTAGAAAACTGACAATAATAACCAAAAATATTGGATGAATGTACAATTAACATGCTTTGAATGATTGTTTTGTTCCAGTTACTATGTTAAAACTTTTACATCAATTTTCCCATTTAATCCACAGGAATAAGAGAACGATAAAGACAGATTGGCTAGCTTTCCTGAACAAAATTATTGGGGTAGTTTTTACAGTTACTAGTCTCACTGGTGCATGCCCCCACCCCAAAATTTCAGACAATTGTGTATGAAAATGAAATGTGTTCAGACAAATGAAATGTTACAACAGAGCAAAAATAATGAGTTACAGTATTGCAAATGTTCAAAAATACACAGGAAACTAACAGGATAAATGAGGCATTAACATAGGATGGCTGGAATAAAAGAAAAAGAGGAAAGTTTACCTCATTTATCTGCTTAGTCCTGAAATGACAGGCATGAACTTTTGAGAAATGTCCTGATGGAAATTCTAGATTGTTTATCACAACTGCCATGAGTTTCTATTCATCCTTTCCTTAGTATACTAATGCCCAAATCACTTCTTTCACAACTTCTTCAGAAATAGTTTAATGTCATCACCAAAAGCAGAAAAGGAATCCATTACTACATCTTCCTAAGCTCTCCAGAGGCCCCACAAAAGGACAGCTTAAAGTATAACCCAAAGCCCTCCTATGTTAACCTGCCATGGAATCTTTAATGCTCATTTTTAATGTACTTTTCCAACATTAATTCATATGGGCTTTTAATTGTAAAGTGTCCATGGTTCAGGTGGAAAAATGCATGCATCTGGTTTACACCTTAAGATCAATGCCAAGCACTGATATATGTAGCATTGGCCACATTAGAGAAAATCTCAGGTTTGCCAAAAGGGAGATGCGAAAAGAAATGAAACAAAGTTTCAGTGGCTGAGAGATTCCAAATAGAGTCGAGGGGTCACTCTGGTAGGCATTCTTACGCATTACATAGGTAACCCTTTTAGGTTTTAATGCATTGGAAATAGCTAGAAGTAAATACCTGAAACTATCAAACTGCAACCCAGTAGCCTTGACTAGAAGATGATTGTATAGCAATGTAGCTTACAAGGGGTGACAAGTGTGATTGTGAAAACCTTGTGGATCACACTCCCTTTATCCAGTATATGGATGGAGGAGTAGAAAAATGGGGACAAAAAACTAAAGGAAAAATAGGGTGGGGGGTGATTTGTGTGTTCTTCTTTAATTTTACTTTTCATTCTTATTTTCACTTTTTCTGGTACAAGGAAAATGTTCAAAAAAATAGATTGGGGTGATGAATCCACAAGTATATGATGGTACTGTGAACAACTGATTGTGTACTTTGAATGATTGTATGGTATGTGACTATATCTCAATAAAATAGAATTTAAAAAAAAATTTAGTTCGGGAACTCTGGTGTAGCTGAGGAAGGCACAAATTCTGACCGTCAGATAGGCTGGTTTAAAATGTATCTCTCTGCACATTGTTGGTTCCCATGTTCTACTCTGCTGACAGGGCATTTGCAAATATAGCTTCTTAATCTTGGAACCCTAATTCCCACCTAGTTAACTCCTCCATACCTGCTTTGTAGTGACTTATTCCAGGAAGTCTTCCTTGGAAATCACACTTTGATTAGGGACTCCCCTCCTTTTATATTTCCATAGAACTCTGAGTCACAGCATCTAGGCTAATGAAAATTTCTGTTAACTTATGTGTGCCTACTTAGCTCTCTGATCCCTAACACCTAGCATGGTACTTAGAGTGGAGTAGTTCCATTTATTGTTGGATATTGCTGGATGTCCATGGCTGAGAGTGTCCCCCCACCACCCCTTCTGGTCACTGGCACCAGTAAACTTGCCACTGGCTCAGCTGCACACTACCACATTGTACAAAAGACACCTGGAGATCTCATCTCTGACATCTGGGGCCATACCTTGTTGTGGCCCCTTAGTACATTTTCCCTTGAGGCAGGCAGGGGATTGCCTGGGCCATTTGTGGATGCTAGTGACTCACTTTTCTTCATGTCTTTAACAAATCTGGACTAAAACAAACAAACAAATAAACAAAAAATTATATTGGCTTTCTCTTCCCTGGAGTGATCTCAGTGTCTCCATGCACATTCAAAGATTTAGTCTCTCTGTCTTCTTTTATTCACTGTTTTGATATGCTGACATTAGAAATGGAAGAGAGCTGCTGTAATTACCTTTTTCCCCCAAGTAGGAAGTTCTCACCTCTCACAGTATGGCTGAGGGAGTAGTATGGGTGAGTGGAGAGCCACTGATTCCTAAAGCATATACATGCCAATCTTCAAAGCTCAGGCTTTCCTATAGTTTATGGATAGTCAGTGGAGGCTTTTAATTAAGGAATGATAAGGCTAGATATTCATTTTAGATAGATCATTCTTTTGACTCTGTAGAAGATGGATTCGAGGGGAAAAATGATAGTGAACAGAGAAATCAGTGATACTACAAGCCGGCATTTTAAGGACCTACAGCAGGGATCAACCAACTTTTACTGCAAAGGGCTAGATGGAACATATTTTAGACTTTCTGGGCCATACAGTCTCTGTCACAACTATTCAAATGTCACTATAGTTTAAAAACGTAGACAATATGTAAATGAAAGTGTATGTCTGTGTTCCAATAAAACTTTATTCATGGGGCAAGTAAAATCTAAGTTCGTATTACAATGTTCTGTTTTGTTTTGTTGTTGTTTGTTTTGTTTCGTTTTGTTTTTACTTTTTTTCACCACTTATTTGAAGTGTAAAAAACATCCTTACTTGCCAACCACACACAAACAGGCAGCAGACTGGATCTATCCCATAGGCAATAATTTGCTGAACCCTGGTATATACTATTCATTTGTTTGTAGAAGACAGGAGAGAATTTCAAAAGCTTCTTCAGAGGAGCAAAGCTTGGATTCATTGCTATTTCATGAGCTCCTAGCACAGTACTTGCCAAATGGTAGATACTCAAATATTTATTGAATAGAGAGACAGATATGAGAACTTGAATACTGATCAGATTCTGGTGAGAAAAGAGGCAGGAAGAGTTGTCATATTTTAAGTTTTGGTGACTTAGAGCATCGTGTGATCACAAACCAAATGGAGAGTTATTGGAAAAGAGGTGTCCGGGAAAATATGGGGTTCTTTCCCGCTTGTCTGGTGCTTCTGTTCAGGACTAGGTATTTGCTGTTTTAAAACTGATGAGAATTCTTTACTCAACCTCTGTGGTACAAGTCTCTATGTGAAAAATTCCTAGAATTCTCTGTGGCTGAAAGATTCTCTTATCTATATATTTCCCCAAAGGATATTTACAACTTAACTGGTGAGGTCTATGTGTTCAATTAAGTAGAGAACTTTCCTTTGAAATGTTTCCACTAGTGAAATGAAGAAAATTTTCCACAAGTAATTTTATTTATTTATTCATTATTATTGTTCTTATTTTGAAGTACAGAAATGAATAGCTACAGCTATCATGTGGTAAAGCAGATAGAAAAATTATATCACTTATAATATTATTTTTTTCTGTAATTTAATTTTCTCCTAGGCTTCCCAAGGCCAAATGGAAGAGTGCCTTCCTTCCCCTCCCTCCCATTCCTTATCTTTCCCTCCCATTCCCTTCCCTCCTTTCTTTTTACTTTTCACACATCCTAATGATTTCTCCAGACTTGTAGATGATTTTTCTCCTTTTCCTTCTCCTTCTTTTCTTCCTCTTCTCCCCTTTTCACCTCCTCTCCCCCCACCCTCTTCCTCTTTCTCCTTCTTCCTTTTCTTCTTGTTTTACATTTTTGCCCTTAAGACTTATGTTTTTCAATAAAATAATATGGACAATATCTGGAGTAAAATTTAAGCATTCAATTTCTTAGTAGTTACATACTAATGCTGTCAGAGTGGAGGATTTTAACTTGAATTCAAAAACAACAATGGCAATGAAAGGGACTCACCAAATATTGCTTATAGACATTTATTTGCCAACTGCAATCCATGCAAATCATCCAAGGAAAAAAGGTGATGCTATTTTAGTGCATCTGAATAATGAATCCAGCTTAAGCCAAAGAGGATCTGCAGTTTCAAGGTTGTAACATGAACTAGATCTCACAGAAATTTATTTTGTAAGATAAGCTGACTTTTTTCATATAGCAGACCTTTGGACTTCAGAGCCAGAGAGAAGCTGAAAAATTTCTAATTAAAAAATGACATAGGGGAATCCTACAGTCTGATTGGGTCAATTGCTTCCTGGCCTAGTTCTATGAATTGGAATTACTTCTGCTTACAAAAAACATTAATATATTTCCATATACCAAGGTTATGCAGGTTAATGAAGAACATGGTCCACAAGCATCATTTAATACATAGTTTATAATATTTGAGCAACCATTCATGAGTAAAAGTAGGATAATATGACATTATCATTGCATTTAATGTTTTACACATGACTTATTTTGGAGCAGTATCCAACATTATTTTCCTGTTAACTATCCTTTTTTCTCTAATATTCCTAATTGCATAGTATATTGTTATCTCTATCCTGACCTGTTTCATTGTTTTTGTTTCCTTTCTGTTTTTATAATCCCTTCCTATTTCTCTTTACTTTGTATGATGCAGAAAAGTTTTAAATATTATGTGCTAACTGAATAAAATATTTGGCTCAGTGATTGAATCTGAATTAAAATAATATGATCTTGAAGATAATCCTCCCCATCTCCCATTTCCTCCCAAAAAAGCTTAACTAATTACTACTCCGAACATGAAGTCATATAGAAAGACAAAACAGAACTTAAAGGCACACAGCCCTCAAATGTATCCTGATACCCTTAATTCTTTTAATCTAAAATCCAAATCTATCAACCCACACTTACTCTGGCAAGAGTTGAGTGGCTAATCCTCTCAATAATTAATACATTTATTTGCTTAATACATATGCCTTGAATCTGTTAAGAAGACGACACTGTGCTTTCCAGAAACACATTAAATTAGCACAGAGCCTGGCACCTAGTAAAGGTAGAAACATTGAATGAATAAGGAGGGTTGTAGACGCAATTGGGAGATACTGGCTTAAGGACTCGGCTCCTTTGATAAAGGGAAAACATATGTAATTAAAGGAAAAAGGAAAGCACGGGTATCTCTCCTTGAGCCTTTCCACTGCATAATTCAGAGTGTAATTTAATTATACCATGGCTCTAAGAAGCCACAGAGAATAAGACAGTGTATACATTGTGTTTATGCCCAAGCATGAGCTTTAATCTAACACATGAAAGGGGAAAAGTCTGAACAAAACTAGTTGAGAACTGTCAAACTTGGTTGTTCTAGGCTCCCAAAAGATAGATGCCTGGAAAGTCAGATTTGAGGGGGTGTAGTCGGAGGCAGAGAGCAAGGCAAAGAGAAGGAAATAGGAAATGGGAATGAAGTGAGAGAAAAGCAGGAGGGCAGAATAAAAAATGCAAGATAATTAGCTGATTAAAAGGTTTCATTTTTCAAATCACTTTTCAATCTAATTCACACCGTATGAAATGTTATCTATTTCTAGGCTGAGTAATAGGCTGTGCTACAAAATTCTGGCAAATAATTATCCTCCTATTTTATCCATAAAAATATTAACACAGATCCATTTAATTACCCCAACCCGGCATGACTGCTGGCTGGGTCCTGCTGGATTGCCACCTCCTGCCTGACCTGAGTATTTACCCTTGAGCCTCTTGTGTGAGCACCTGGAGGGCAGAAGCTCATCCACTCCTTCCAGTTCACAGTGGAGTGCTGTGTGTCAATGGCACTCATTTTCTGATGTGCAGGCTTTGCTCTTCCCTTAGGAAATGGGATTCTGACAAGCACTTATCTCAACACATTGAATCTTGTATAAAATTGTCACTTCTCTGCCACCTTGCTAGTTAGGTCAATACAGTGAAGAACTACCACAGAGTGAGATTTTATATTGAAGTTGAGCAGGGGAGACTGGTGTTTGCCGGGACGTGCCCTGCTTTATGCACATTGCTGAAAAACAAGAAATCAAAGAAGGCCGTGTGAAGGGCAACAAAGCAGGGCCACGTCACAATCATATAAAGTGTTTTTTGTGTAAACTCACATTGTGTGTTCACATATATTACTTCAAGGAACTCTTCACCAACTATCGTTCTTTGGTTTTATATCAGAAAAATGAGGTGGTTAGGAAAATAAGGACCAATCCATGTGGCTAGTAATTAGCTGAGGCCGAAGAGTTAATTTCTAGGTGTGATTCTCTTTGTGTGGTATTACAGTGCTTGAGTTGATGAAAGTGCTAACAGTCCAGTGCTTGTCTATCTCTATCATTATATAGAAAGCACACTGATGCATGCATTTTGGGGGGAATATTAACCAGTACTGTAAGTCACTACTTGATGACTAATCCAATCCAATATTTTACTCATTTAATGGTCATTTCCTCTGGTAGCTGTTCTGGCCTGCACTTCAATAATTGGGCTCTTGTAGCAATGGGAAGTTTTCATTGCTTGAAATCACATGTAAAAACAATAGTGCTTAGGTCCCTATTTTCAGGTAGCACAGTCTGATAAAGATGAGTATGGCATTTATGCATTGTAATTTCCATTTATGCATTCTATCTCTCTCATACACTGGAAAATTATTTGTCAGATCTCATCACTAATTGTCCTTGCTAATTGTTCCTGACTTCCATTAAAATGAGTATAAGCAGATAAATAAAAGCGTAAAACTGTAAGCCTGAAGAGAATGAAAAGAAGACAAAAGTACAACATTTTGACAGCTGAAATGCAGAGAGGTCAGTGCAACTGACTTTGTACACAGGAATTCTTAAAACTTGAATTGTCAGAGGCAAGGCCCAAAAACAGGCTGAGAAGGGGCAAATGATTCCAGAAAGCCATGAGAACTGGAGGCACTTTTAAAATCTGAAGTTGTTGATGCAGAGGAGGTGAAAAACAGGATTCTTTCAAGTTTTTTGAAAATAAAGGTTGGATGTCCTCAAAACCCTCCCCAAGCACCTGCATGACTCCCCACCCCCCGGATCCCCCCACTATGGGAAACACTAGGTTTTCACAATGGAGACATTTAAGTAGCAATGTTGTGGTTAGAAGACACAAGGCTTATTTGAATGTGAGGATTTCCCAAATAAAATTGGGGAAATAACGGAGTCTCTATATTGAAAAACAGGACCTTCTCCAACCCCTTTCTCCACTCCACTGCAAGAGCACTTCCAGGCAGGAGATTGAATGCTTCCTCTCTGCTGAAATACCCATCTCCAAATAAAATGCTTACATATAATGACAGTTGGTGGACTCACAGAAATGAAATCAGCAAGTTCACTCCTGACTGAAGTAACCCAGTTTACATATTCAACACATGCACACAGAGATAACAATTAGCATTATATTGCATCCCTCTTTAATGAGTTTATAGCCAATGATCACCAGATATTGGACAAAAAGAAAACAAAACCAAAGCAAAATACAAAATTAAAAAAGTAAAATAAAACAAAACAATATGACCTTTAAAATGGCAGCATGAATAAGCCAAATAATAAATAAATATATACGAGAGTCTCAGAGCAAAGAGAGACCAAGAGAAAATGCAGAAAGGAGAAATTTAAAAAGAAAAAAAAAATGTTCTCCGTATAGTCTTCAAAGAGATATTACCAAGAAAGATAATAAACAACAACTATAACAACAACAACAAAATACCAAATCAGAACATTCAGATACCTCCAAAAGTTCCTGGAAACATATGATAGGAGAAATTATATTTAAAAAAATCAATAAAAGAGTTAAAAGGTGATAGAAGTTGATGATATCTCCCAGAAATTAAAAACAGAAGAAAATGAAAATAAGAAAGTAAAGGATCAGCTTGGAAAACCTATCCAAATAATAAATATTTAGAAATATAGAAGACAGATTATGGAAGTGATTTTATCAAATAGTAAAATAATTTCCCATAATCTGACTTCATGAAAACACTGATTTTCATGACCCGAAATGTATCTAGCCCAATGGATGATATAGACCCACTCCAAGGTCTCCCAAGCTCCTTCTATGTATTTGTGGAAAGAAGACTGGTCAGATACAAAAGTTTTGGTTATCTGAATGGCACTGAATTTCTCAACAGCACTGTATGTAATCTCAAAGACTTTGCTTCAATTCAAGTAGTTTCAGACCACAAAGTCATAGCCAAACTATTATAAATACACTTTTATCTGTAAATGTTCTCAAAGCTTTTACTTCTAAAGTACTCTTAGGAAGCTACTAAGAGATCAGATGCTTCCCTCCAATGAGGACGAACCTAAGGAAAAAAGAAGCAGAATTCAAGAAAGAGATTTCCAAACCGAGGAGAGGTGAAGGAATTCCCAGGATGATGATGCAGGGAGTTCCACAGGATAAAAGTTGTGTATCAGGAACAACATCCACTCCAAATGGAAGATAAAAATGCCTGGTCTCAAAAAATTGCTTTGGGTATATGATCTGAATGTCTGAGTTAATTGTGGGTCAATTACATATTGTAGCAGAGTATTTGGACAATAAATAAATGGCACATAGATAGAAAACTAAGCAAATCAATGAAGACTCACAAAATAGTGACAGGGAAAATAAACAATAAATGAAAGAATAAAGAAAAAAAATATTCCTAGTACTCTACATGGTTAAGGTGTGAATAATATCATATGGGCACAATCTTGATTGAAATAATCACTCAACATAATTAATTTTAAATAATATATAGTAACTATTGTTTTCAGTTGTCAAGATAAGTAAAATAATATTGACAACAAAATAATAATAGTTAAATGTAATAAAAATGTTGCCCTTATTATATGCTAGTGGTGTGACAAATCCTTTATGTTATCATCTCATTTTAATTCTCAACAAAAGTACTGTGCTGGTTTGGATTTATTGTGTCCCCCAAAATGCCATGTTCTTTGGTGCAATCTTGTGGGGCAGACATGTTGAGTTGGAACTTTTGACTGTTCTCCATGGAAATGTAAACCCACCCAACTGAGAGTGGCACCTTTGATTAGGGTGATGACCTCTTGACTGAATGTTCCATGGAAATGTGGCCCCACCCTTTCAACATAGATCTTTGATTTATTCAGTGGAGCCTTATAAAAAGAGCTCACAAACAGAAGGACCTCAGAGCAGCTGTGGGTGACATTTTGAACAGCAACTGAAGAGAGACATTTGGAGACGGGCCATTGAAAGCAGACTTAATGCTAGCCCACAGTTTTGCTCCAATGCAAGCTAAGAAAGGACAAAATGCCCTAAGAGCAACATTTTGAAGAATGCACAGAAGCCGAGAAAGGAGCTGGAAACAGAACCCGATCAGCAGATGCCAGCCACGGGACTTCCCAGCTAGCAGAGGTTTTCTGGATGCCACTGGCCTTCCTTTGGTGAAGGTATACTTGTGTTGATGCCTTAATTTGGACATTTTCATGGCCTTCAGACTGTAGCTTTGTAACCAAATAAACCCCCTTTATAAAAGCCAATCCATTTCTGGTATTTGCATAACAGCAGCATTAGCAAACCAGAAAAACTACTCTGAAATAACAATTCCTATTATTTTAGGAATAGTTCCTATTTTTATTTTGTAGGCGAGCAAACTGAGGCAGAGGGAAATACAGGGGGAAGTTACTTTCAGAAGTTACTGGAGAATGTACAGGCAGAAAAAGAAACTTCACTAAGGTTGTGAAACTAGTAGCTGGTCAGAGGTGGGAATCGCACCCTGACACCCTGGATCTAGGGTCCTCAAAATGCTTCCCAGAAAAATGGATTAAGTCTAGGTTTTATGAAACAGGGCATATGGATTTGTAGTTTGGTACTGCATTTGTACATTGAGTAAACTGTATAAAATAATTTGATGCTGTGTGCTTCCATTTCTTCATCTTTAAAATGGGGACAATCACACTTAAAAGAATGAATGAAAATACATGAGTGAGCAATTTGTAAACATTTAAATAACATAAAATATTATTAACTTCTAAAGGAAGCAAATTCACATGATTGATGTGTTTTTTGAGACACAGGTTACAAACTAAACATGGATTGGAGGAAGAGGAAGGAACATGTTGATAACTTTTGACCCCTGTAATTCTACAAAGCTGAACTTAAGACTCTTTTTAAATTGGGGGAAAATTGAATGACAGTGTGCACTGCAGTGGGGATTGTAGAGTGTGGTAAGACACATCAATAAGCTTACCTATGAGCAATAGCAATTGAGAACTCAGAGAGTCATGAGATTTTCAGGTTTAATAGGACCAATGTAATTAACTGAAATTAAGTCTTCTTTCCCACAGGACTTGCTGTGGAGATTGGCCTTTGACAGAAGAGCATAATTCAGTCAATAATCACATTGAAGTGGTGAGTATAATTCAAAACAGGAAAATTGCAACAAGATGCACCAGAGAATGCATACCCCTGAATATATGCTCATTCTGTTGGCCTGAGCATTGCTAAGTAATATTTTTTCATAACTTACATAATTCTTAAATTTAAGAATTACAGGGCTTTTAAGGTCCTAAGTGGTTATAACCTCATAATGAAATGCAATTCCTTCAAGGTCAGACGGAAAACAAACTATGTTCCAGGATCACCTACTGCAGCTGTATTTTAATTTAAAAAAAAAAAAATTAAATAGCAAATACAACTTGAATAAAGTGTTAGCTCTTTTAATCACTGAAACTCAAATTTTACTTACTCAGTTAATTAGCAGCTGGCACATCAAATGATATATGATGCCAGATTCTGTACAAAACAGATATTGAAAAATAACTTATGAGTAGGTAGGAAAGCATCTTAAGTAAATATGGATCAGTGAAATTCTGCAATTGGATTGAGGTTCAAAGTATGTCAAATTTAATCTAATTTCAGGGGAGAATTATGTCAGCTGTTCGAGAATCATTATCATCAGTGGATACTTCTGTGCTTCCTCTACTAAACCTTCAACTGGCAATTAAGCAAAGATGAGAGAATGAGTGTGAAATTCAGTCTTTCATTGTTGGCTTAATATTTGTTGAATTCAGTTCCATTAATAAGAAAATCATTTCTTACATTTTTATTTAACTTGCAACCTTGATATATATATATATATATATTTTTTTTTCTTAAGAATTAAAAACATTTAAAAAATAACCTGCTAGGTATAAGTCAAAGATAATCTTCATTTTTAAAAGATTTTGTGTATGCCAATCTCATTACCCTTTTTCTCCACAATGCACTGTTGCATATGCAAAAAAAAAAAAATCAGAAAATAGAACAGATGGACAAGTACTCACTTGTTCTAAAGTAGGAACCGGCATTCAGGGGGAAGCTGGCACCCTTAGGTATGACAAGAGCTACAGAAAGAAAAAAAAAAAATCCAACCTACAGACATCGTGTTCTTAGAACCATGGCATCTACCTTCAAGGTCAAAATGGAAGGGAAAAATGAAGACAGATCCTAAGTGTTCTTGGAATTACCAAGAGCAGATTCTTTGGGGCTGTCACTTTCAATTTTGATTACCTCCTAGAAAAAAGAAAAGGATTGTTTTAAAAGATTTTTCTACAACAGCCTCAAAAAGCTCTGAAAACCGTTCTTGAAAATGTAACTAACCCAGTAAAATAAATGAACTTAATTTTCTGGTGTGCAATAATATGAGGTTGATTTTTTTTTTTCAGTACTTTGGATAATTCTCTGTACATTTCTGTTTCTCATCACTTTTTGAAAAGTCAGGAAGCTTCCAGAGCACTTTCAGTTATTTAGAACAAAACAAAACAAGACAGAAACAAACAAACAAAACTTTGTTCAATTTAAAATCCCAGAGACACACACATGCGCGCGCATGTACTTCTCCTTCTGTCCAACCCATCGTGTGTGTGTGTGTGTGTGTGTGTGTGTGTGTGTGTGTGTGCACACGTATGGGAGTTTGTGTAGTCTGCTATGTCATTCTTTCTTCCCACTCTTTTCTGTCTCGGTCATCTGAGGGGGGACAATTTAGGTAACTTATACACCCGGCTTCATATATAACATCCTATCTTGACTGTTGCTTCTTCCCTGGTAGAGAGGGAGAAATAACTCATGGCCATCAGTTTTATATGGATGTCAAATATTCAAATGCTTGCTTTCTTCTAGGAGGCATTTTGAGAACCTGGTGGGGAAGCATATTCCTCTGTTACATGGGAGATTTTCTCTGGCTTGTCTTCTTCCAAATGCTGCTCCCTTAGGTTCTCCTCTTTTGTCAGTATAATCCACAGCTTCTCACTTCTTATTGACTTGGGATCGGTGCTGATCTCTAAAGGGTGGAACATCATCTGGTTATTTGGAGCCTGCACATTTTATTCGGTGTTCAGTTGAACAATGTGAGACCCGTGCACGTTTCAAGCTGATCCTGGGGATTGCAAGCTCTACACTATCATTCTTTCTCTGCCCCGCTATTTCTCTCTAATTCCCTGTCAGCCCTGCTCAAATAGAGCTGGAGGGAGAGTCACAAACCTGCTATATAAATGAATGTTCATCCAGAGATGAGATGCTAGTTTCCTTTCCATTTAGGCATCACTGATCTTGACAAATAATTTATTGGAGATTTCCTTCCCCATTTGACTTAGATGGGACCATATTCTCCTTTGGTCTCCTGCAGCAATTAAAGTAATTAATTACTAAAGTAATTTAATCTTTAGTCTGATGACTTGAGACAGAAGACAACCTTCTAACCCCTACAAAGCTCTAATCCTTTAATAAACAAGGGTGATGATAGGAGATAGAAGAACCACAGCAGCCCCAAGTGTTACTGCTTTTGTCAATACCTCTTATATCCTCCCACCTCCCCTCACCCCTCTTCACCTGGAAAACTTTTGTTCAATCAAAATTTAGTCCAGAATCTCTTCATTTTTGAAGTCTTTCAGGATTGACTTCTGGCATCCATTATGTTTCTTTTACTGTTATTGTTTCATTTTAAATCTATGGTCTGATGCACAGTATAAAAACAACAAATAGATTGATAATCAGGAGACCAGAGTTTTTATAACTAATAAATAAAAAATTAAGTTTTTGATTTGTGTAAAAATACAGATCTTCATTTTTGCCTCAGGTGTTTTCTGGGTAAAATGGATCAGTCATAACACATAATCTCCGAGATGATATCTAGTGTATTTGTTTCGATAATTTTGAACAAGCTTTCCTCAGTCCCTTCTGTAGGAAGAAAAGTTTACGGTTGATGAAGAAGAAAAAATACAGTTTAAATTAATGTCTTGATCCAAACCAAACAATAAAACTATCATTTTTTGCTTTCTTTTTCTCGGAAATTGTCTATCTTTCTTCTTGTCCTTCTCTTCCAATGTGTTAGTGAGAGAGATTTTGATCTTATATAAATACATAAATATTTAGATGCATATTTCACCTACATTTATATTTATAGTTCATATTTACTTTATCTCTACACCTGAAAACTCTAATTGCAATAGTAAAATAGCTAATGCCTGTGCTGCCACATTGGACTTAAAAGGGACTTGGGATTGTTCAAGAACCCACAGGATTTCTCGGTTTTCAAGGTAAAATCAGACTGTGATCCTGTGGCATAAAATGCGAAATGAGCTGTTGATTTCACATTATTCTAATCAGATAGTATATTCCATCCTCATTGATTATAATTTGATTTTGCTGGAGAATGTTACAATTTTCCCAGAAATAGTGTCAAATTAAAAAAAAAAAGAAAGGGGCTCTCAAGTTCACAATTTCAGGTAATTTTTAAAAGGCAAGATTTAGAGGTTATAGTATTTCCCAAACACTTTAACACAGGGGTTAACACATTACGAACCAGGTCACCAGAGTTCTTTTCTTAATCTCTTTACCTTCAGCAGCAATCCCAGGATTGATGAAAACATTAAACCTCCACTTGTAGAAGTTAGCAAAATCTGAAGAACATATAGCGGCATTGTAAAAGCATAAAAGGGCTCTCTCTGGAATCTGGAAGAAATAAACAATCCAACCATGCACATACATCGAAATAGAAGATATGGTTTTGAGGGTTTGAGGTACATAACCATGAAAAAAATATAAAACTAGAAATAATTTCCAGTAGGAAAATTGGATACTGAAAGAGGAATTTAGGGAGAATTGGAAGTTAAGAATATTAGTTTTAGAATCAGTTGGACCTAAGTTTAAAGCTTGGCTCCAACACAAGGACTATAAACATAAGGAGCATGAACATAAGCAAGTTCTGTGATCTTATGTGATTCAGGTTGTTCCAATGCAAAATGGGGACAACATAAAACTCATGGGACTTTTTTAAGGACCCATAAAATAGTGTGTGCACTGTACATAGGACATTATCTAATACATAATAGTTTTTCCATTAGCACTTGTCCTTACTATTGGGTAGATCATGCTGGATGTTAGTGATAGATCTGAAGGTTATCTTGTACTTTTTTAGCAGGAGAAGTAAACTACTGTGCAAATGCTTATGTTTTTAACAACTATGCTTTTCATTAAAGAAATTGATTAGAAATTGTGCATGGATTGCGATACACAATGAATTCAGAACACATATATATAATCTAATACTTATGGAATTACAGTTAAAAAAGAGAATATAAATCTGTAATACTTGAAATAAAAACAACATAATGCAAATTTAAATAATAATTAGACAATAGCAGACTGAGGCAAAATCTAAGAAAAATCAGGATATGAATGTGGGATGTAGGATAGAGAGTGTTTTATAGAACTTTCAAAAACAGAAATGAAAATATTTTAATTTTTTGATTATTCTTTAACATATATTGAAATATATCATCTAAATTTGCAAACATTTATATCTATATGTGTGGCTATATATATTATAGATGTAGTACGGATATTTATATGCAAACCACAATATTTACCCATTGTGAAATATTGAACTAGCACTAAAATACTAAACAAAGCATAGACTGCTTTTGAAAGTTAGTACTAAAATAACATGATTCAAATAACTGGAAGCATGGGTATTTATTTTCTATGACCTTAAAAATAAATAAATGAAAAGAAAGTAGATAACATGATAGCAACATCAGACTAAAAATAAATAATGAAACAAAACAAAGAGACAGTCATGTTAGAATAAGAAAAGTTAGAAATCAGAGTGAAAAACAAAAACAAAAACAAAAACCCAGAATGGTATGTCTGCCAAAAATAAGATAACACAGAACATACAAGCAAATAATGAAAGAAATTCAAAGAGAAATAGACAGAAACTTCTCAGTAGGTAAAGATTATAACAAAACTCCTTTTGACAATGAAAGAGTAATTGGGGGAAAACAAATAAAGACAATTTATTAATAAAAGTAATCTAATAGATATGCACCAATCTATATCCTACAAATAAATAATATCTTTTTCTGGGACCGCAGGCCAAAAAACGTGAAGTCATCCTTTAATCCACATTCAGTGCATCAGGGAAACCTTTTGATTCCTTCAAAACTTCACTATATTCAGAAGCTGACAATGCTAACAACCACCCGCGCTGCCACTTCCATGTGAGCCGCCATTATCTTTTCATTTGGTTTATTGCAACAACTTTCTAACAGATCTTCCTACCACTATACTTGATTCCATTCTATAGTTTGTTCTCAAAACAACAGCAAGAGTGCTCATGAACGAAAATGAGATCACACTGTACTCTGCTCAAAACTCTGTAATGGCTCTCCAATCAGAGCCAACATCCTACAATGACCTAAAATGCCCTACATGATACTGTTGCTTTTTCTTCCATTTGTTCTTGTCTCCTACATTTTTCACCATCACTCACTCTCTTCAAGCCACACTTATCCCTTTGGTGTTCCTTGGTAACATTGGCATGTGCCAGCCTGCTCTCTTTTGCCTAGAAATAACTTCCCTTGTCTATTTTCTTGGCTAATACCCTCAATTCCTTCACATATTTGCTAAAAACTTACTTTTTCAATAAGATTTTTTTTTCCACAATATTGTGCTTATCCGTTTCTCTCCTTGAGGTGCCAAACTCACCCTTCATTGCCTGCCTTGCGGAAATGGAGCTGAATTCCGTTATTTAAATACTTTTCTTTTGTTGTCTGGCACATGTTAACGCTTGCCAGTAGAGGTCACTGGGGACACACTGCAAGAAAAAGTGCTTTATTTCTTCATGGTTCCAGTGTGGTGTTTGAGCAGTTTCCTGCAGAGCCAAGGACTTCTCCAGTGCCAGGTTCCTGAAGCATAATCATTCTCTGCAGTCCTGGGCTCCTGCAGGGCACAGTAGTCAACTTAGTAGTAGTAAGGAGCTTACTCTGACACCTAGCTCAGGTTATCTGTCCATGAACAACTTGACCCATCATTCTATGGGACAGATTCCAGCAAGTTCTACCACCACAGAACCTTAGTGTCTTCTCTGCTGTTCAGTCTACCATGGGCATGCACTGCCAAGCAAGATCTGATTTCTGGCCTGGGTGGGACCTCTTCCTCAGATGCTCTATCTCAGCCCCTGGGAATAAGGTTGCTCTTTATGTCTGCTCTTCTATATTTTTAAGAGTTATTTTTACTCTTACAGCCAATGCTTCATTATTCCAGTCCCCAGTTATTGTTAATACTTCTTTGTATTAAATTTTTCCTATTCAAATTACTGGATTATAACCCAACATTATGCCTATGCTGATAGCCCTGTCAGTTACTGCAAACCATGCTTATCTTTATTCCAGTTCTTCCCTATCTCATTTTGTTGTGGTGATGGTGATGTTTTAATTGGTGATTTTCATAGCGAGTTTGCCCCAAGATACACACCCAAACCCATAGGTTATCTGTCTATCCATAAATATATAGCTATTTATATATTTATATTTATTTGTATATATATATATTTATAAATGTAAATATATATACACACACACTCACACACATGCAACATGATCTAGATTTTATAATTAAATGTTAATGATTTAATGATTATACAATAGCATATGTTAAAACAAATGTATTTTAATGAAAACATGTAAAAAAATATTCACCAGCCTCCTATCTCTAAAGGCTAACTGCTAGAGAGATGGAGGTTGTTACTGTGGATGATTTTGTTTTCTTAGGTAGATATTTATGGTAAATATGAGTTGTTACAGCTGAAAAAAAAAATTCCAGAAATCTGGGAAAAAGAAGGAAAAGGAAGATGGAGAGAGATGAATAAGGAGGAGGGGAGAGTGAGGCTATGGAAACAAATTATACTGAACATCCTCTCCTACCTGTTATTCTTCAAGCAGTTCATTCAGAAAGCAATGGCCCAATGCTGAAAACTAGATTTTTGCTGTTGTGATCAAAACCCAGTTGCCTGATACTGCAAATGCCTTGTGTGCTAGAAACACATTTAAATGATAACAAAATAGCAGTATTGAAGATACTTCAGCCCATATTCATTTGACAATGAGAAAATATAGTTTGCTTTGATTGTAACTGCTGTCGGACATTTAAAGGGTTCTTCTACAAATATTTATTCTAAATTTTATTTTCTCTACGATTTGTAATAATGTCACTGACCAGTGAGCAACTAGCAAATGGGAAACCATTTTACTTAAATCAGAAGTCTTTCTTGTTGGAAATCCTGTGCCTAAAACATTGTCATGCCACAGGCTGATTTATAGAGATCTGTTGGTTATTTACTGTGTTATCAAGAAATAACTCTGCTGTGTTTTTGTGATTTACCAAGTGCTTTATGTAAAGTTCTGGACAGTGATTTAACACAGCTCTCTAAATAATCCCTCTCCTCTCTGAGGCTCCCGATGCTGTCTCTGATTGATGAAGTCAGACTGAAGATGAGAGGCTTCCATAGAGAAAAGACTTTTTATGAGTAGGAATCTTATGATGGCAGCCATGCTCAGCATTGAAGTGTTGTCATTCTGGAGCAAAAATGCCCATACGCACGGCCAGAGACTGCGTGTGTAATTACTCTTCACCACAGCTGTCAAAACCCCATCCAATTTGCTGTAACCAAGACCACCTCTAGAGCTCACTGGACTTCCATTCATCTTCAGAAGAGCTCCAAACAAATTTGGAAAAAAAACATGGGTTTACAATCTGTAATAAATCAAGTTGGTGTTCTCTTTTTCCTTCCTTTTCATCCAACAGTGATCATAAAGGTACATTTCCTACATAGCAAAAGGGCAAAGTTATTGGTGTGATGTTTATCATTTGATATTTTGGGGAATCCAGACAGCAAATTAGTTATCCTGCTAGTATATATATTCTACCAGCATGTCATATCAACACATTTCATCCATTTATAATGGCATTATTATGGAGAGTCAGCAATTACTCTGCTAATGCGATCAATCTAGGTAGGTGATGGGCCATGGCTGATTGAGACTTTGTTAATAACTGATGATTTTGCTATTGTAAAATTGTGTATCATTAGTTATCAATCATTATGTTTATACAGATGAAGAGCAGCTGCCATTTTGGATCTTTATTTTTGCATACTTTAAAACACAAACAACTTCAATCCATTTGAAGATTTAGGTTAAAAACAGAAAGATAATTGTGGTTTTATTTGTTTAAAACCTATAAATAAATAAGTAGGTTCTGAGAGTCAGCCCAATTTTAACATATGAGAAACTGCATCTTGGTCTGTATAACTTGTAAGCTTTGAAAAGGACTGATCTTTCAGGGCTCTATCACTCATGCTTCTTTGGAAATAAAGTGTCCTGTTGTTTGACTTGATTTAAACACTCAGTCAAAATGGATCTTGAAGTTATTCTTGCTGCATGATTCCAGATATGGATTGTCTTACTGTTGAATTTGATGAGAACATCCACTATCAAATAATCAATAATATTATTGGACATAATTTCTGAATATCCAGATTTATAATTGGAGTAAATGAAACATCCATTTGATAAAATCTTTTATATTAATCTAGACTTTTTTTTTTCTTTTTCTAGATACAGAATTCTGTACATTAAGCCCTTCACTTTTGCTTACCTTTAAAGGATGAGGTTATCTCAATAATTGTACATATATCAGTTCATGCATATAGCATCAGATAAACTGTGTATTTCTCTTTATCACTTTCTTTCCTTTTTTTTTATTTTTCGTATTTCTCCCAACTATTGGTCTCTGGTGCTTCTCAGCCTCTGTTTTAATGCTGGAAAAGGATTTCCTAGCTTGATGAATGAGCTCTGCCAAAGCTTATATACTTTGATGCCCTAGCACCTCTTGGAGTAATAATGAGAACTGCTGCTTCCTAATAGGTATTGCTGTTAACTCTAGTGAGAAAGGGGATTTTACAAGATGATTTATTGACTACACAAAATGATTCCCAAACTGATTTGCTGGCTGACAAGTTGCAATAATATAACCAGTTGATATTAAACTTACATAAATGGAAAGTTAATATAAAAAGCTGATTTTTAAAATATTTCTTGCTGGTATATCTAAAATAAAAATGATCTAAATCCTATATCTTAATGGCTTGCAGACTTGGAAATCAACTGCATATAATATGAGTAGCCAAACACTGGAGGATTGTGATAACCCTTATATAACCTTAAAAGTATAATTATCTTTAGACCAACAAATACTTTGCCTTGATTTTTCTCATTTTCAGCAATCTCCTCAATTTGTGTCCCCATACCTGTGATAATGACATTTTTATCAGAACACAACATGAAATATCAGGTACCCATCTGTTAAACATCTTGGACAACCACAGCCCAGCCTTCATAAATGAAATAAAATCTGATCATATTAAGAATACTCTAAAAAGGATATTTTTGCTCTGCTCTATGAAGGTAGAAGGTAAATCACTTTAAGTCCCCTCTACGTGGCCTGTGTGTGGGTGGATGTATCCTACTTAATCTCGGCAACAGAGCTGTGAGGTGGGTAAGGTTAACTACCTTTCTGTAGATGCAGACCAGGAGATTCTAAGGGCAGGAAAAATGGAAATCCATAGGGTTATTAAATAGTAGATTAAAATCTAGATCAGTCTAATTTTATAACCTATGTTCTCTCCATTTTTAATACAGATATTAACATTGTAATAACATGTTTAGTTATTACTGATATGTAGTTATGACAAGAAAAAGTACACAGTAAGATAAAGCATATTAAGAAAAATGTGTTTGTTGATTTGCTTGGTTTTACTCCTGTAAGAGCCACCAAGAAATAAAAACACCAACCGTCTCCTTTTTACGTCAACAAGGAATACAAAAGCTTTAAAGGTACATTCTGGAGAACAAAGTTCTTCGGCAATTTATAAAGAAGAGGAGGACTTGTGGTTTCGCTATCACTTTTCCCCATCACCTTCTATCTTTACATTCAAAAATTTTGTTTGGAAAAAGCCCTGATTAACTTAAAAACAAATGAAAATGAAGTCACTGGTCATATATATCATCTTCATTTTAGAATTGAAAAATTTGATGTCTAAGTTGAAGGGAATTAGCCGAGCTTACTCGGACAATTAGAAGAAGGCGTGGGACTTCCTGATTCCCCGAACAGCATTCTTTCCACTTTACCAAGCTGCTTTTATGATTTTTGACTGGCTTTGGAAATTGCAGATTCTAAAGGCTATGAACCCAAATGCTTGTGCATTCAGCTTTTCCATTGTACGTTTTATAATAGCTCAGTGGCTGTGCAGAAGGTAATCTACTTCTCAGTGTGCATGTTCTTTTACTACAAGTGATAATCTACTGAGTTCTGGAGTTCCCATAATATAAGCAACTCCCTTTGTGACTTTCAATTGCTGTAGGTCTGTAACGGTGCTTGGCACTTTAATAATTAATCTACAGGGAGCTTTAATAGAGTAGAGCAACTGCTTTAATTAACTTAATCCCCAGTACATGAGTTGACCATTAGACATCAAATCACAGTTTAGCTCCAAGAGTATTTGAACTCTGAGGAAATCACATTTGTAACTACAGTGGGGATAACATTATCTTCTGTTATAAAACAATGCAGCTGCAACCTATTTGGCTTCACTGGCCTCTGACACTGTGGTAAATGGAAGTCATTATTTCCATTGGAATGAATGTATAATGGAAATGGCTTAAGAGTTTGGCTTTGGATAGTGTAGAAATGATGCGAGCTGGCCTAATTCACGAACAGCAAAGGACAAATAGGAAGGAATAGCCATTTTAAAACTTGCAGACTGTGAATTTTCAGCTGAGTAAGAAATGCATGCTGCAAAACGGTTTAGAAAGCTAATTCAGCTCAAAAAGAACAATATTGCAATAACGTATTTTATGCTCTGATAACTTTATGTTATTTTTTAAAACTGTGGGACTATTTTAGTCACTCATTTATTTATTCAAAAACCTTTGTTATGCATAAACGATATATAGGAAAAATGCTAGGTACAGAGAACATGAAGAAAACTATTTGCAACTGTAATAAAATTGCAAGCTAGAACTTACAAAATAGTTTTCCATCTACATAATAGTATTTTGTTCTCACAAAAAACTGATGAGATTCTTTCATTGTATCATGCATTCCTTTCTGCATATATACCTATGTTTTAAACATCTATTGTACAAAGCGAAGTATTAGGCACCATGGTCAAAAAGAGTAACATCAGGTGTCCTCCAAGAACTTAAAGTGAAGTGGATAGAACAAACATGTAAAAGGGCAATTCAATGCTGTGTGATTAAAGGGGATAATAATCATTATTACAGGGTGCTACAAGAGGATTTAAGAAGCACAATTACACAGTACTGAGAATCTAAAAAGTTTCATAAATGACATGCTATTTGGAGTAAAAAACTGACGATCAAGATAATATAGTCATCTTTAGTCAGACCTAGAAGTGGGTAAAGCTGTTCCAAGCAAAATGAGTAACTGTACAATGACTGAGATGCAAGTAAAAACCTGCCAGGTGTTTAATCTTCAAGAGATTCCTGCTGCTGGAATAGAAAGTATAGAATGAGGCTAGAGGAGTGATTATATCATGAAGAACCTTTTATGCCTGCTATGAAATTTGTACTTAATCATAAACAGCATATGAAGCATCACTGAAGAATATTAAGCAAGACAGTCTTGTAAGCTATGGAAAAGAAAATGGAATAATAGTTTATTTAACCCCATGTTTTAGTTTCCCATCTGTTAAAATAAATACTGTATTCTGTGTTGGATGAACAACAGGAATTTATTGGCTTGCAGATTGAGAGGCTAGAAGGCTTGCTTCCTTCTGGCCTCTGTATCTTCCAGCTGGATGACAATCTTCAGGGTCACTTGGGTTTTCCATCACATGTCAATGCACAGGGCAGCCTCTTCTCCTTTCTTCTTGGGCTCCATTGACTTCCAACTTCTGGTTGCTCCCTGTCTGTTCCTCCAACTCCAATTTCCTTTGCTTATAATGACTTTGACCATATTGGATTAAAGCCAACGTTCATTCATTTTGGGTACACCTTAACTACTAACATCTTCAAAGTTCCTTTTTACAAATACATTCACACTCACAGGACCAGGGGTTGGGACCTGAACATGACTTCTGTGGGGGACATGATTCAATCCTTAATACCCCATGTTCTAGTTTGGTAATGCTGCCGGAATGCAAAACACCAGAGATGGATTGACTTTCATAAAAGGGGGTTATTTGGTTACACAGTTACAGTTTTAAGGCCATAAAGTGTCCAAGGTAAGTCATCAGCAATCGGGTACCTTCACCGGAGGATGGCCAATGGTGTCCGGAAAACCTCTGTTAGCTGTGAAGGCACGTGGCTGGTGTCTGCTCCAAAGTTCTGGTTTTAAAAAGGCTTTCTCCCAGGACGTTCCTCTCTAGGCTGCAGTTCCTCAAAAATGTCACTCTCAGTTGTACTTGGGGTATTTGTCCTCTCTTAGCTTCTCTGGAGCAAGAGTCTGCTTTCAACGGCCATCTTCAAAATATCTCTCATCTGCAGTTCCTGTACTTTCTTCAAAGTGTCCCTCTTGGCTGTAGCAAGCTCACTCCTTCTGTCTGAGCTTATATAGTGCTCCAGTAATTTAATTCAGACCCACCCTGAATTACACAAGATTACATCAAAGATAATGATGTTTGGGGGGACATAATATATTCAAACTGGCACACCCCATATATCCAAAATATTATTACAACATGCAACAGATATAAAAATATATTGAGAGTTTTATATTCTTTTTAATACTGTGTTCAAAATTTGAAGTGTATTTTACATGTTGCACATTTAAATTTGTATTAGACACATTTCAAGTATTACTTAGCCACCTGTCAATTGTGGATATGCATTGGACAGTGCAGCTCTAAATCTTACCTAGCAAATCTCCATACATGAGTGTTTAACCCAAAGCCACATCTGCAAATTAGCAGGAGCAGATATGATATTTGAGCTACTAAAAATCTTTTTAGTTTTGTTAGTTTTAGTATGTTTAGTTTAGATTTTTATAAATATACTTATTATGTGCATACCTTCTCCTAGTCATTTTCACATGCACTATATCATTTTCTCCTACAAACTACCTTCTAAGTTAGGTATGATAATGCCTTAACAGATTAAAACATTCTTTCTACTGGAATGAATTATATAATGATAGAATCATAGACTAGAAAACTTGAGAGAGAACTTCAAGTAACCCAACACATGATACCTTAACAAATTCTTCAATACTTTTGGGAAGTCTTCTACTATGGTAGATTACCTCCACTATATTATCAAGAAAACTTATCATCTTTCAGCAGCTTCATCATTGTCAAATCTTCCTTGAATTTCCCCCCATCTTCCCAAGTGTTACTTCTCAAGCCACATAGGTAAGTCGAAGTTCTCTTCAACAGCAGTTATTTAAATATCTGAAAATAAGACATAAGTCTCCTGGTAGGTCTATTTATTTCAAGTCAACAAATATCCACAGGAACCTCGCTATATGTAAGCACTTTGGGGTGCTTACCCTGAATTATGAAGCAGATTCTAATCTTGCTTGCAAGGGCATACAAACAACAGGTGAATATAGCCTGACTCTAGGGTCTATGTTCTCTAAGATTCCTTCAAACACCACCTTTCTAGAAAGGAGGTAGCTTTTGCAAAGGAAATAAAATGATGAGCATTAGGAACTATTAGAGATGTAAGATTCTTCAGACTTATCCATTGCTTTGGTGAGGAGGTGGGGAAGGAAAGGGAGAGGGAGGAGGTTAGATGATTTCAAGATTTTTCTTTGTGACTGGAACAATTCTGCAGAAACACTGAGAAAGGAGAAACTGGAATAGAGGTGAGTTCTTTTTTGTTCCTTATTTTTGTTTCTATTTTTTTTTTCCATAATAGATTCTTTCTGTTATTGGGGTTGAATTAATACGAGGAAGGCATGTGAATGGTGACACTTAGCCATTTACTTTTAGCTACTTATTTCTAAAATCACCAGATGAATATTTTGGGTAATTCAGACCTAAATTCCATTTCACTTTATGTAATCATGGTCATTTTTAAATTATAATCACAAATAAGCCAGACACATACATACGGCCATAGTCCATCTTTCATTCTGAATGAAAAATGGCTACAAGCCATTAATTATTCCTTTGAAACAATAACCTCGGGAACATTGTATTACAATATTTGATATTTTAATAATGGGGAAAAAATCCAGGCAATATTTTTTTTCTATTTGGCTATATCTGCAAAGGTGTTTAGGAAAGCCTATGTACCAGAAAGTCTGCAAAATACCTTGAGCTAGTGAGTAGAATCTTCTGCAACAGTTTGAATTATCAGCCCTGATTCTTAACCTATACCTGTATGCAAGCCCTCTACGTTGGACTTGGTACCATGGATTCTTCCACAAAGCGGAGTATAATCTACTGCCATTAAACTTGTTTTGACTAATGAAATGTAGGTAGAAATGACCAGATACAAATTCCTAGCTTAGTCCTTAAGAGGCTGTCCTGTTTCAAAGCTGTTACATACCTCAGAAAAGGTCACATTCTTTTAATCCATTCCCACAAGTGCAGACGGACTGTGGGTGGGACGTTTTGATTAGGTTGTTTCAATTGCGATGTGACCCACCCAATTCAAGATTGGTCTTAATCCTTTACTAGAGTCCTTTGTGAGTATAAAAGAATAAAGCCAGAGAGCTCAGAGAGAAAAAAACATCCAGATCATTTGGAGATGAAAACCCTGGGAGAAGCAAGCAAAGACCCATAGAAACTGAAAGAACCAGTCCTGAAAGCAAAGGAACCCACCCCTGAAAACAATGAAACTCAAGAGACAAGGATCCCTATGTGGCCATGTGCCTTCCCATGTGACAGAGGAACCCCATATGCCATTGGCCTTTCTTCAGGGAAGATACTGTCCTGTTGACGCCTTAACTGAGACATTTTGATGGCCTTAGAACTGTAAATTTGTAAACTAATAAATCCCCAATGTAATAGCCAACCCATTTCCGGTATATTGCAGTCCAGCAGCTTTAGCTAATCAAAACAGAGGTCTTGCATGTTTCTTGTGCTTATGCCTTCACTTGAAAAGAACAGCCCAATCCATCCCCACAGGTCCAACCAGGAGAAAAAAAGACAGATGGAGCAGGGCCTCACTATCCAACCCTTAGGCAGAAGTAGAGCTGCCCTAGCTAATCTGCAAACATATGTGAGAGAAATAAATCCTTATTATCTTATACAATTGTGTTTTAAGTTGCTACAATAGTTGACTAATACACCCCCCACATACATACATGCAAAAGATCTTAATACTTATGAGAACAAAAACATTTGCTTATTTGTGATAGGAATAATTAATACATACCAAGGATGTTCTGATTTGTCAAAAGGTTGTCGAAGGTTTGTACAATGAATACATTGATATTCATGAAAAAAATATAAGTCGTCTTCCAAGCAAAAAGAAGAGATTCTGCTCCACAGAAATGAGTAATCAGCATGCTGCCTTCCTCCCTGGCACTTTATAAAGGAAAGAATGTCAGTGCAGACCAATTGATCTATTCTATTTTAACACAATGCTTCTTTGCAAGTTGGTTTTCTAGAGTAGGACACAGACTTTGAATTTGTAGAGTAACCCTTGCACTATTATCAGTTCATCCTGAATTTTGGTTTAGGTTTCCTCACAAAAGCTCAGAAGTCCTTTATAATGTGCCTTGGAGCAGAACCCAAAATTTCTTCATGAACATTCCAAGGCATGTTCCTAAAAATAGTTTAATACTAAAATAAATGCTAAAATACTTAAAATATTTTTAAAAATTATAAAAGTCTCCTAAAATTTGGAGCTCTATGTCCAGAAATACTCATATTCAAGGCATAGTCATTCTTCTATGGATTTCAGGTTCAGCTGGGACAGAATAATTATATAATATTCCCAGAAGCATCCATAGAAGAGGGAATGGAATTACCAAAAATGCTGTCTCCTCTGGCATCAATGACCCTCTGTCCAGAGAAGTCTGTCTGATCAGGACTCCTGTCTTTTTTCAGGTTTGGCAGTAATAAGTGTAGCAATGTACATTTTACTAGTCATTAACTCTGATGGAATAATCCTGGTGTTTTATAGGACTCATAAGGAACTTTGGACTCCATTCAGTATGTGTTCTAAATCAGGATCATGGCTAATCATTTGAAAAATTGAAAAGATTATACTCAGCCAAAGTTAAATTTTTGTGCTATCTGAAAAAAAATTATATAAAGAAAAAGAAATGGGAGTATTTTAATATAATTCTATGTTCTGACATCAATCCCAGGCAAAATTTTAAAATTGGCAAAGCATCATCTTTGTGGAACCAATTCACTATGTTGGTGATGCCTCTTCACTATGTATTTGCCTGCCACTTTGATGTCTCTCTATATACAGCCTACTTTCCAAGTCCCTGCATTTATTCCATTGATTTAATAAATATTTATTGAATGCCTATTAGATGCCAGGAATGGTTCCAAGCACTGAGGATACATCAGGGGTGAAAAGCAAAAAAACAATCTTTGTTCCTTGAGAGATAGTAAGCAATAAACAATATATTATACCATATGCTATATTAAGAGGTGATAAGTGTTATGGCAAGATCAATTTTAGAAGAGATTTAAGGATTCTACAGGAGAAGTTAAAATTAGTAGACAATATAGGTCTCCTTAAGAAAGTATCATAGACACAGATGTGCATTGAAAGAGGAAAAGGGTTGACCAATGAAGGAATCTAAAGGAACAGTCAGTGCAAAGTCTCTGTGACAGAGTATCCGGTAGGTTTCAGGAGTCTTGTATGTCTAATTTGGAGTGATCCTAGAGGAGAGAAATATGAGAAGACATCAGGAGGTAATGTGTAACTAGACTGTGTAGAGCTGTGTAAGGCAGTGTGAAGACTTTGGCTTTTATTCTGTGAGAACAGGGTGGTCACTGAAGGGTATGGAAGAGATGGATGATATGTGATGACTTATTCTTTAAAAGATTCTCTTTGGTCACTGCTTGAGAACAATATGGGTTAGGGATCAGCAAGTATAGATAGATGCAGAGACACTAGTTGGGAGGCCGTTTCAGTAATACAGAGAGGCTGATGAGTTAAGATTGAGATTTAAAATTCTCGGTTGTTTAGATGAGGGTGATGGCAACCAGATATAGAGAAATGCTCTGGATCTTTCTGATTCAGAGATACTGTGATTTCTTAACAGATTGATATGTGCAAATGAGAGAAAGACAGGAATCAAGGGTATCTCCAGGGTTCTGACATGAACAGATGGAAGGAAAGTACTGACATCAATTGAATTGAGAAAAACTGTAGATGGAGCTGGTATTGGAAAAGAAAATCAGGTGTATTATCTGGATATCCCTTTCCCAGTCTTTGAGGACCTCGATGTGATCCATCCCACAACAACCTATACTGTCAGACACACACCTTGTTCTTTCAAGGTTTCAGTTAGATAATCTAAAAAAATTGAATTTTGAGAGCTACATGCAAATGAAAAAAAAAAAAAAATCATCTGTATAAACCCCTATAATCTCAGGTTAAACCATGTCTTCAAAGTAACCAGAGTAGCTACAGTTCTCTAACCAAATGATCAATGCAAAAAGAGAATGTTTAAGGTCAAGTAGCAAATCAGAAGATTCCCAAAATAAGCTGGGTTGCATTGGAAAATCAGAACCCCAGAATGGTCTCTAAATCACACCATGTGCCTAACCTATTTTGACCTTGAAACCTATTTTGACCTTGAGTAGGGACACCAGTGAGAACTTATCCATTAAGCACAGTAGCCATAGCATCTTATGCTCTAAGATACTTTTAGGAGCCCACAACAATATTTCAATGTATTGTAAAATCAGAAAAAATATATAGTCAGCCCAGATTACATTCATCTTTATGCCAACAGAGCCATAAAATGCAATTTTTTAAATTTATTTTAATAGAAGAAAGGGCCCACAAAGGCAAAGTGCCTATGGCCCAGGAAAGTTGTAATGTGGGCCAGATGGCCAGGTTGATATGACAGTACTGTATGTTATAGTCACATGGAATTATTGAGATTAATCTTTTCCACCAGGTCACCCAGCTCTACATCATCAGAGATCTGAAACTCAATATATCAGAAAAGTCTTTCAGAGGAATGTTTGCTTAAAGGGCAGTATGCTTGGTTTCTGAATATTGTTTAATTCTTGATTGCAACACAATATTTATGTGATCTTAGATTTTTTTTTGAAATTAAACATGAGAGAAGTACAAAAAGTCTACTAACATAACTCTCTCTTACAAACCAATATGTTTTCTTTTTATTAAACTATTCTTCGGATATTCTCTGTGAAGCATTGAAAGCTGGAAATAAAATTCAGTCATCAAAGGAAATATTTGCATAAAGGTATTGGAATAGACCATCTAAAGCAGCAGGTAAAATTAATTCCATATCTGATAATCCACAGGGTTGGCAAACCTGTATTTTGCTTATGCTAAGTCTGAGAAGGATTAATAGGCAATAGCACAAGGGAAAAACAAAATGAAATGGCAGTGCCAAATCTCTTTCTTCTCACAAAGTGAGCCAAAAAAGATTTTTGATTAATTAAAAAAGGCTGGCCACTATGATTGAAGCTGTGATATTTAATTGAAAATAATAATAAACATGGAGATAAAGTTAAATTCTTCCACACTCTTCCAGTGCATTGAAAACTTATCCTTATTTTTCAATTTTTTTTTAGTATGTTTCCAAACCGTTAGTTGTTTATCATGTTTAGTCGGCAGTATCAAGTATTAAGGTTAACATCCACTTGACTTGGTGAATTTTCTAAAAATATTTGCTATGGACAGTCCAAAGACAAAATGTCCTAGAACTCTCAATCTAGGAACACAGAAAGGCCTGGAACTCCGAACTGGATGAGGTTCTTGGAAGTGGGGCCTGTTTTAGTTTCCTAGGGCTGGCATGAAAAAAGTACCTCAAGCTAAGTAGCTTAAAACACAGAAATTTATCTGGAGGCTACAAGGCCTAATCGAGGTGTGAGAAGGGCCATGCTTCCTTGGAGGTCTATAGGGTTCTGACAGAGACTTGCCAGTAATCTATGGCATTCTTTGGCTTGTGGCATAACTCAATCTGCCCCCATTACATGGCTGTGTTCTTTGTCTGTCTGTCTGTGTCCAAATTTCCTCTTCTTTATAAAGACACCAGTCATATTGGATTAAGGTCCATCTTCAAAGATCCTTTCACAAAATAGGATCACATATATTTTGGGGGGAGCACATTTCAATCCATAATAAGTTAAAAAAGTAAGAATATGCTGTCAGTACTGGTGGCAATGGGGTTTGTGATTGAGGTATCTGTGAAAAGTTGCTTCCAAATCAAGAAGCACAGCAAGAGAGAGTCACTGGAAGGTCCAAACTTGTTGGGCAAGAGGTAAAAGTCAAACTTAAAGTTAAGGAATTGCAATTGGAGCCTACAAGAAGATGCAAATGCCTTAATGATGAATTGCTGTCTGATAAAGCCCACTCAGTATCCCTTAAAGCTGTGCATTATTTTTTAGACCCTACAGTTTCCTTTCTGCCCCTTATTCCTCATTTCTCCCCACTTTTCTCTGTGAGGGTCATTGTAACCAAGAGAATAAGAGAGTTGACTCCAATCAGTTTTTAATCCAAGTTCTGACACTAACTGGCCTTGTTACTATAGGCTTCTCACTATAACTTCATTCATCAAATGTGCATACTAAATGTAAACAAATCATAGGTTTGTTTTGAGGATTAAATTTTTTATTTTATAATTAGCAAAGAGTTTTACATGGCACAAATGTTGAATAAATATTGGTGTTTATTATTATTATCAATTACTATTATATTCTTTGACAGACAGTTTTTAAAGTTTAATTTCACAGGGGAATTGATCTTTGGTCCCTCACTTCTCTTAAAATTCACATTCAATTCATTTTTGAATGTACTAACATTTATTAGGAATAGTCTCTAAATTCTAATGACTCCAATTTTACTAGTTACTCCCCAGGAAGCAATTTATAACTTCTGAAAATATTCACCATATCTCTCTTTCTTTTATCTACTTTAATAGATTTAAAATCCTTTCGCTTTAACAATAGGTAGTTAAAACAGGAGATTTCACAGAAACTTAGAGCAACCCATCATTATAATAAATAGCCCCAAATCAATGAATTGGTATTTCTTTTCATTTAAAAAAAAACACAAAAAACATTTTCAGATGAATACCAAGCAGAATAATAACAACATGACACCATTGATACAGTTTAACATGTAAAAAGCTATTTTTTCAAAAAAATCACTGGGAAATAATTGTAGTACTGCTACATGGGTATCCATTCTTCCTATAATTCAATTTTTATGTTTCTATTCATTGAAAACTTTAGAGCCAAAAAATCTTGATGAAAATAGGATAAAATGTATTGTCTTATTGTTGAGCTGCACATAAAGATAAGATGAGCTGAGAGAGAACATGCAATCTGCTTTTCCATTATAAGTTAAAAAAAAAAAACAAAAATAAAAACCAGGAAACTGTTCTAGGCCATAGAGATCCAGATATGCTATTTCCTTCTCTTTAGCCAAGAGGTAGGCATTCATTTCTATGTCTGTGACTGTTATTTGACTGTCAGGCTGTTTTATTCAACTCAGCTTTGTCTCTTGCCCACTCCAGTCACTTTATCTCTCACAGTTCCTGACCCCACTGTGTCCTGAGGAAATGTGTCTTGGATGCATGGGTGATTGCAATACTTTCACCTGTTTAACAAACATTTACTCAGCAACAACTTATAGGCCAGGTACTGTTTTAAGAACTGGGTATGAGGCAAGGAACAGAAGAGACTGACCTCTGCCCTCATCATCTTCTATTGCAGTAATGATAGAGTCGTTGCACTTGTGATGCTGGATGGCATCCTTCCAGGGTGGGATTCACTGTCGTGAAACTCCGGGCTGCTCAGAGACATGATGGTTTTCTCTAGACTGGACAGACTAAATCGTTATGGAACAGCTCCTCTTCCACATACAGAGTATGCTGGGAGGAAAGACACAAATGCCAAAAAATTTAATTTAGATGACTCAGGTAGACGTTGGGGGGGGGGGGGGTTGAATTGCTAAGCAGAAGCCCGGGTAGTGAAGAATTAAATGTGGCTTTTGATATTTGAGAGGTGGTGGAGGGAGGTAGATGGCCAATTTTGGGGGGAAACCTACAAAAAATGAAAACCTCTATATGAATTATTTCTAGTGCACAGACTGGACTCAAATGAGCATAGAAAAGAAGGATAAAGAAGGCAACTAAAAATACTGTGTGATACTGAGAAACACTTTATCTGTGGCCCATGGATGTGTCTATGTATTGTATGACCTATGGAAAGTAGTTCTCTTCTTTATATGGCTTCACAGGATATTTGGAGGGTATATTTTAGGGGGAATGTGTGTGTGTGTGTGTGTGTGTGTGTGTGTGCATGTGTGCGCATGCACATATGTGCTTTGCCCAATAGTCCATAGATTTCCAGAAGAAAGAAAAAAAGGAAAAGGGCACATACCTTCAGCTCATATGGGCTATAAGACCACTAATGGGACTGGACATAGGGTATCAAAATCCATTATTGCACTGTTCTGTTGAAATCCTCTGGGGTATTATTCAAGACTAATCTCTCAGCGATCAGGCAGTGTACTGCTGTGGACTATTATGTGTCATTGTCCTGGTGAGGGGACTAGAAGAGATCCTACAGAGTTTTTTGGAGGTCTCTGGGAGAGGCAAGGAATGCTCCAAGGTTTGGGCAATTAAAAGATTAAAGGAGTGCTGCCTCTCTTCTACCCATCTCCCTCTCTCTCTCTCCCTTTCTCTCTCTCTCTTTCTCCCTCCCTCCTTCCCTCTCTCTCTCTCTCTCTCTCTCTTGCTCTCAAACTGAGGAAGTGTTTAATATAAGATAGGGAAGCAAGGACAAAGAATGTGTTTTACTTAGTGAAAAAGTCTTAGGAAGAATTAAATTTAAATTTCCTTCTCATCCATCCTTTATTTCCCTTCCCTTCCCTTCCTTTCCCTTCCCTTCCCTTTTCTCCTTCCTTTCTACCTTCCTTCCTTTCTCCCTCCCTTTCATTCATTCTTTCTCCTACCCAACACATTGGTCATGCATAGTGGTATAGTAGAAACTTATGAGAATTTGGTAGTGTGAGCTTTGTGCGTAACTGCTCTGCAGAGGCCTGTAGGGTTACAGCCACATCTTGTCAAAGAGGCTGGAGGTCCAGAAGTTCCTGGACGTGTCTGGAACTGGTGGCAGGAAGTAAAGCAAAGGACAAGGAATAGAATTAAGGAAAGAAGCTGGAAGCATTATGAACTGTTTTTGGAGAAAGTGTACCAACCTGTTCTCCCCCAAAAATTAGGAAAAGAAGGTTACCCAAAATAGGTTTGTGTGGATAATGAAAGTCAGGATTAGGAGAAAGAGGTATTCAAATTCATTCACAAAAGCCCACTGGCTTTGATCTTTTTTCAAAAAGATAATTTGCATTTGACTTATTCACAAAACTGCTTTGATAACGAACCAATGTACAGTTTATCTAGGCAAAGGCTGAATCTATGTCTGTTAGTTTACTTCTATCATGATTGTGTGTGCTCTCAAAATATGGATATAAAACAATATATAAGTACATCTTTCTTTTAAAAAGCATTGACTCCAATTGTATTCTGTTTTCTATTCCTCTGTATAGCCGCATCACTTTGCACAGTGTCTGGCCCATACGTTGTTCTAAGTACATCTTCCTTGAGGAAACACAGGAAGGCAATGGGCTGGGGCCTCTGATGCCTTATTTCTACTCAAGGAACTTGTGGTTTGATAGGGATTATATTATCAATGTCTTTGCAAAGAAAAATAAATCTCTGTGATTGGGAATTATTTCTCTTATCTATCTTTGAGGAATATCTGGATATTTTAGCAGAAAATAGGACCAAAGGCAGGAATGGTGAGTAATTTCCTCTGAGCATATACTTGGTTTCTAGTCATGGTTTCCAGGCTTTCATTTATCTTTACTTAGATTCAACTGTGTGACTGAAAGCTAAAGGTCACTTTATTTACCAAAACCAAAATGTCAAAAAATAAGCATTCTCAGCCCTGCCTCCTCAAATCAGCATGCATGAAAAATCGCACAATACTCTAAGACTTTCTCCACAGAGATATTAAATGAAAGCATTAATCCTTACAAAATATGCTAATTCCTGGTCTACTCAACCCATAGGAACAGAAAGGATAATGTGTCTGGAATCAAAAACTTGCATTCTAAATAATTGTTTCATAAGTCTTACTGAGCAGAAATCTCTGGGAATAATTGTGGAAATTCTGGAAGATCTGGCCTGGGAAAGCATGACCTTTGAAGATAGAACTGTTAAGTAACCACGTAACTGTAGACAGACTGTTTTGACCCTCTAGTGCTCATATTTAACCACCTATGAAAGTAGTAATAAAACTTACCTTCAAAATGATTGCTGTAAAATACAACAAGATTCTGGAAATGAGATTTTGATACCCTACAAGAGCTAAATATATATACTGCAACTACTAATTGAAGTGTAACGATAACAGTGGTGATGATGTGACTCTCTGATGGCTGTGAGTCTGGAGTCTCTTGAAGCCTTCTTTACCCTTGCAGAAGGGCCAACATTAGGAAACAACAATGCATCCTGCCATTCAGGAATTATTTCTTGAATCCCTACTATGTGCTAGACACTGGGCTAAATGCTGTGCTGATAATGTAAACTGTTACAGCTCCTGAAATAGAGAAATTAATTGGCAATGATGTCAGAATGTGGTCAGTGTTAAGATATAAAGTATCAGGGCTTAGGAACCACAAAGGAAGTGCCCTAATCCAAGTTTCTGGGAGAAAAACTTCCAGCAGTAGGGATGGGCTGTTGTAGTGATGGTTGCTGGTGTTACTAGAAGCCGAGGTACAATTCCTAGAGAAAGTTTGAAAAGTAAAAGTCCAAGTTTAACTCCCATTCTCTGGCTTTTATGGAAGGTATTAGTTAAACTTCACCCATAATGTGATACAGCATTCTTAGAACATTTATGCTTTCAAATTTTGCGCATGAAAAACATGCAGCTCATGGGCAAACTAGGATTCGCACCCATCACTCAGAATCTACTGTAAATGGAACACTAATGAAATTATTACAGTACTAATAAAGATACTAGCATAGTTAATGAAGACATCCTAAATCGTATAGAAACAAACAAGCAAGCAAACAAAAACTGCTCTGCTAAATATAGGACTTGTATAGGGAAAAATACCCTGAGAAAAAATGTTAAAGAAGAGTGGGAACTGCTGAGTCAGGGAGACAAGGTCAAAATGTATAGACATCAGAAACCACTCCCCCAACAGAACAGGTGGTTAACCTGAGCCACAAAGGGGAATGGGCATTATTTTCAGGACTATTTTCCTCAATTGCTTGCTGTTCTCAGCTGATATTAACCAAAAATTAATTCTTTGGGAAAAATCACATTTGAATGATTGTGACTTTTCCATTATGCTAATATCAGCTTCCTATTTATCAAATGCATATGAGCTATTTGCATCACAAAAACACTCATTGTTAGCAGAAGAGGCTGTTGAGACACTCATTTAATATAACAGTGTGTTCTAAAGTGTTCAGGTCTAGGATGCATTAGCTTGCTTACCGTGCTTCTAGTTCATTAAATATTTGTTAATTAAATAATGTCATGAATTCCTCTAAAATTCAATGGTACCCAGTAGTGTCAAGCAGGTGAATGCTCAGGTTTCTCTAATCCACCACTCCTGTTGGTGCCCTTAACTATTACACCTCAATTTCTTGTGCTCACTCACTCATTGTCCATTCCTTTATTAACTAAGACTATCAGTGACACAATTTAAAGTGTATACATTAAGTAGGAATTTGGATATCAACTAATATTTATCAGATACAGTTTTATTCTTAAATATGCTATTCTATTGGATCTTAAATGCCAAATTGTGGGCCAAGTTTTTGCATGTTCAATTAAAAGAAAGAAAAAATGCTGAGATTCATAAAGATTGGGTATTTTGCCCTAAGACGCTCAGCTGATAGTCAGAGTTGGAATATAAATCCAAGTTCATCTGTCTCTGATACTTATACTCTTTTCTCCATGTTATGCTAATGCCTAAATGATAGCAGAAAGCGGTGTATTCATTCAGTATCAACTTCTTTCCTTATAAAAATCAAAATCTCAATCTAAAATGACAAGCCTCTACATTCGAATTTTAGTAATCAACTCCATTTTGAAGAGAAGGAATGGTATTCTTACGATAGTTCAGTTTCTTAAGATTTGCATCCATAGTTCCACTTAAATCAATTTCTGAGAGGCAGCAGGTTAGAGTCTTCTCTTTCAATAGATGCACTTGCCAGGTAGTCCTTGGCCCTACTCATAAATAGAGCTGATGAAACTTCCTATGGAAATAGGAAAGGCTTATCTCAGCTTTTAAGAGCTTTAAGAAACTTTGAAGGGCCTTTGGATTCCTGTCTACTTAAACACGTCCTTATAAATATTCTAGAGGTTTCTATAATAATGTTTTCAGTCAACGAGAATATATCGAAAAGTATCAATTCATTGTTTAGTAATGCAGAACTCTTAACTCCTGGTGAATCAGATTTAAATGAACTCACCTCCCTTGCCTGTAAACAGAAAAGAAACCCATCCCATGTGGCACCTCCAACTCCAAATTCTGTCAAATCTATTAGCAAAAACTGTTTGCTTCTTATATGTAGTATATTAAGGTCCAGCTCTACTTCCCAAATTGCTTAGGGTCATAATTGATGTTGTTTTTAATTTAGTCATTTGTTCAATAATGTGAATTAAGTCTCTACCTGTATTACAGTAACTATTTTTCATGCTGGGAATATACTGTTAAAATACAAAACAACATATAAGTTTCCTATTCTCACAGAATGTGCATTCTGGTGGTAGTAAGGAGAAGTTTTGAGGAGAAATTATAAATAAATAGGTAAATTATTTTCAAATACATCTCATGAATTCGATAAAATTAGAATTCATTAACATATAATCTGAGAAGGTAAAGCATTTTCTTGTCTACATATTGGCAATTCAATGCAATTTTTTTTAATATTGTATATACTCAGTGATGGAGTTTATATGATTGGCCCTTAATTGAGCCTTCTCCTGGAAGGGAGTAGGTTTCTCAAGAAATGTATCATACGGAATTATTCCATAAGGCATAGAAGGTACTAAGCATAAGTTCAAATGCCAGATTCCATTAAAAAGAACTATGAGGGAGAGGCTTCCTCTGACTAATAGGTTAGGGACTATGACAGGGCTGTACTTTCCCAAAATGCCCACAGCAATATACTTGCTATCACATACTGTTCTAGTTTGCTAATGCTGCCAGAATGCAAAACACCAGAAATGAATTGGCTTTTATAAAAGGGGTTTTATTTGGTTACAACAAAGGGTACCTTCACTGGAGAATGGCCAATGGTGTCTGGAAAATCTCTATTAGTTGGGAAGGCTCTTGGCTGGCATCTGCTTCAAAGTTCTGGTTTCAAAATGACTTTCTCCCAGGATGTTCCTCTCTAGGCTGCCATTCCTCAAAAATGTCACTCTTAGTTGCTCTTGGGGTGTTTTGTCCTCTCTCAGCTTCTCAGGAGTAAGAGTCTGCTTTCAATGGCCATCTTCAAACTCTCTCTCATCTGCAGCTACTCTCCGAGCTTCTGTGCATTCTTCAAAGTGAACTTCTTGGCTGTAGCTCCTCTTCAAAATGTCACTCTTAGCTGCACTTCAAAATGTCACTCATAGCTGCACTGAGTTCCTTCTGTTTGTCAGCTCATTTATATGGTTCCAGTGATTTAATTTAGACCCACCCTGAATGAGCGGAGCAACACCTCCATGGAAATTATCCAATCAGAGTCATCACCCACAGTTGGGTGGGGCACATCTCCATGGGAACACTCAAAGAATTAGAATCTAATCAACACTGATAGGTCTGTCCACACAAGATAACATCAAAGATGATGGCGTTTGGGGGGACACAATACCTTCAAACTGGCACACATACCATCTTTGTTTCCTAGGGCTATTGAAATAAAATGCCACAAATTGGGTGGCTTGAAACAACAGAAATGTATTGTCTCCCTGTTCTGGAATCTGGAAGTCCAAAATCAGGTGTCAAGAAAGCCAATCTCCCTCAAGCCTATCGGGGAGGACTGTTCCATGCCTCTCTTCTGGCTTCTAGTGATAGCTGGCAATTCTTGGCATTCTTTTACTTGTGAACTAACTCCATGTCGGCCTTCACATGGATGTCTTTTTCTCTGTCTGTCTGCCTGTGTCTCCTATCCCTTTCTTATAAGGACACCAATCATATTGGGCTCAGAATAGGCCCTACTCCAATAAAACCTCATTTTTAACTAAACTAATTCCATTTTCAATGACCCTGTTACCAAATAAGTTCACATTCACAGATACTGGGAGCTAGGACTTCAATATATCTTTTGGGAGACGCAATTCAACCCATATTGGTCTGCCCTCTGGCTCTCCAAAATCCATTTCATTCACACATGCAAAATACATTCACCCCATAGCAACATCCCCAAAGTCTTAAGCCACTCTAGCATCCCAAATCTGATCTAAATCAATTAAGGGTAACACGTCTGAAACCCAGCAGGACAAATTCCACTAGGTTTCAAGGCCTACGAGTAATTATCTATTGCTCCATTTTGGATCCTCTGGGCCCATCATTGACAGCCCTACACTGTCTGACCCCCGAGGCAGTAGTCCCACCCTCTTTGCCTGAGAAGTTCCTGTTGGCCCAGGTTTCTGAATACATGGCTCTGCTCTCTGAATCATTCTTCCTTCATTGTGTCCATCTATATCTTGTTCAGTCCAGACTAGCAGTGTTTGTGCTGGTATAAAATTCTCAAAATCCTTGTTACCCTCACATGCAATTCACAGAGGTCTTAGCCATCCAGCAAGAGGGTCCTTCAGAGATCTTTCCTGGATAACTGCATCTCTGTTCTTGGCTTCTGCTGAGATAGTTGATTATATATATCCAAAAGTCACATGCTTAATCTCTTTAGCAAATGGTTGTCTAGCCTTGCAATGACCCTATTTCCAAAAAGGTCACATTCACCGGTGCTGGGGTTGAGGACTTGAACACATATTTTTGTGGGACACAATTCAACTCATAGCACATGCTCCTCCAGAAACTGAATACTCCTCTCATTAAAAAGGTGAAGTCTAAATCTTATCCCTTTAAATAGGGACCATCTGTGGTGACTTGCATCATGTATTGGAAATGACACTGCATGAATTCTGTGTCTAGCTTATAAAAGCTGATAGAGCTCCTGCCTGGCTCTCTTTCTCTCTCGGGACATGCTCTGCAAGATCCTTGAGCTGATATATAAGAAATCCATCTGTCTTTATGTTTCCACGCTACAGAGGCCACTTGAAGATAGAAAGAGATGCCAGAGTAGCCCCACCTGTTTCATTCCTGAGTTGAGTCTTCTTTGCATCAACTGCTAGACTTAAAATTGAGTAAAGCCTTCCAGCCTTTATGCAGCTGAACTGACATTGAGTGGTGCAGAGCTTAGCTGTCTCCACTGAGTCTTGTCTGAATTGCAAAGCAGTGAGTAAATAAATGTTGATGTTTCAAGCTACTAAGTTTTGTGGTGTTTTGTTATGTAGCCATGGTGTGCCGGTATGTATATATTATATCCCCCAGAAAAAGCCATATTCTTTAATGTAATCTGTGGGGGCAGATTGATTAATCTTTTTGATTAGGGTGTGATCTCTTGTTTCCACAGAGATTTGACCCCATCCATTCAGGATAGGTCTTGATTAGTTTATTGGAGTCCTTTAAAAGGATATCACACAGAGAGCAGAGAGATAAAAACACCCCAGGACATGCTAAGCCAGGAGGCCCAGATGTTTATTGATGCTTTTGAGATGCTGGCCCAGAGTTTGCTCTGGAGAAACTGAAAGAGGACAAAGCTCTCCAAGTGCAGCTGAGAGAGACTATTGGAGAGACACTTGGTAGCTGACAGAGATGCTCAGAGATGCTTGGAGTTGCGGACAGAAGGACATTTAGAGATGCTAAGCTAAGGGCACACAAGAGCTAAGAAAGGAGCTGAAACAAAACCTGGGACCAGCAGATGCTAGCCACATGCCTTCCCAACTAACAGAGGTTCTCTAGACACCATTGTCATTCTTCAGTTAAGGTATCCTCTTGCTGATGTCTTTGTTTGGACACTTTTATGGCTGTAGAACTATAAATTTGTGACCAAATAAACCTGCTTTATAAAAGCCAATCTATTTCTGGTATTTTGCACAGCATTAGCAAACTGGAACACATGGTAACTGAAACAATTCTGTAGACATAAGTCAAGAAATAGGAATATATATCATATTGTAGAAACTCAGTATGTCCTATGTAACTGAGCAGGACACTTAGAGACTTGCCTATTGGCTATTCATTGTGCTTGTTCTTTAGACTCACTAGAAAACGCTAAAAACTGAGATGGCTGAAACACTTCTATTGTTCCACCGAGTAGCGATCTTGGATAATAGTGGGATAGTCAGAAATAGGACATGCATTTTTGTTTTCAATTCATTGCCCGGGTGTTTGTTTGTTTTTCCTGGGCAAAATTCAAGCAATTTACTAAATGGTATTGTTAGAATTTGTGTGCTCTATAGATACTAGTTCAGAATAAAAAGGATAGTGAATATGGCAAATGAAGCATTTACTCTAATTCTTTACCTTTCCTTTAATCCACATCCTTTGTTATATAACTTTCCAGTGCCAGCCCATTGTGTGCAGGGAAACCTGTCTCACCTATTTAATCTGAACTAAACCTTGTGACTAATAATCAATGGATATTAGTAGACTTGAACCCATGCAGAGGCTTGAAAACAGCATTGTATATCCTGCTTGCTCTTTTGTACTCCTGCCATCCCCAAGAGAACAAGCCTGGAATTACATGTTGGAGGTTAAGAGATATCTGTAGCAGAGCTGAGAATAACAATAGCACAGTCATTCCAAGCAGGGTCATCGTAAATTAATTAGTCATCCAATCCCTAGGTTTGAGAAGGAGCCTGGCAGAGAATGAAGACAAAACCCAGCCAATCCATTCTAAATCAGACTCTCAAGGTGATTGAAAGCTTATTGTTTAAAGGTGAGTCATGGGGTGATTATTATGCAGCATGGATGCAATGAATATAGTATGTATTTAACAGAAAGGCAATGAAGGGCTTTAACATTTCATTGGGAAAGAAAGCTATGCAGAGATCAGTGTTCTAGTTTGCTAATGCTGCTGGAATGCAAAACACCAGAAATGGATTGGCTTTTATAAAAGGGGGTTTATTTGGTTACACAGTTGCAGTCTTGAGGCCATAAAGTGTGTATTAACAAAGGGTGCCTTCACTGAAGAAAGGCCATTGGCATCCAGAAAACCTCTGTTAGCTGGGAAGGCATGTGACTGGCATCTGCTCACTCCCAGGTTGTGTTTCAAAATGGTGCTCGCCAAAATGCCTGCATCAGCTTTCAACGGCCATCTTCCAAATGTCTGTCTCAGCTCCAGCTCACTTTGAGCTCCTTCTGTGTGAGCTTATATAGTGCTCCAGTAAACTAAACAAGGCCCATGCTGAATGGGTGGGGCCACACCACGGAAATCATCCAGAGTTATCACCTACAGTTGGGCGGGTCACATCTCCATGGACACTGAACCAAAAGGTTCCAACTCAATCCACACTAATATGTCTGCCCCCACAAGATTGCATTAAAGAATATGGCTTTTTCTGGGGGACATAATGTATACAAACTGGCACAATCAGTATGTAGTTTTTACTTGAGTAAGTAATAATTCAGCAATATCATTTTGTTTTTTGCAACTGTATTTCAGATATCACCAAACACTGTACAGAAAATAAAGTACAATGGTTCACAGAAAATAAGAGTTCAATCAGGGTTTCAGTATGCAGACTATTTCAGAATAAATTTAAATTAATGGGATATGAAATAATGGGTGAGGTTTTGTTTGTTCTGGGGGCAAGAGGAATGGTGTTCACTGAGATTTAAGATATGAAAACAAGCATGAAACTTTGTGAGACTTAGATTCCATTTATTTTTGTTTTAATAATTTTCATCCCAGAATATAGTGGGAAGCCACAGGGATGTGATTTAAATCCTTGTCACCTTGTATATGGCAAAAAAAGAACTAAAGAGGTTTTAAAATAAATGATAATAATAATAATAAACATTAATTTAGCACATGCTAAGTTCCAGGAAATGACCTGAGACCTTTACATTTAACATTTGAATTAATAGTCACAACAATCATATCTGGAAGTTATTATAACATAACAACCATTTTACAAATTATGTGAAGTTCTGAAAGATTTCATAGCATTCCCAATGTCATATAGCCATTGGTTTTAGAGCCAGGATTCCAACACAGAGAGATCCAAGTTTCAAATCCAGGATTTTGTAGTACCAAGATGCTTATGCGCTTCACTATATTTCTACAGAGAAATGAGCAGACATTAAGGCTCCCAAGAAGTGGATATGGTTTAAATGCAACAAGAGGTTTCCCGTGGTTTGAGGAAATGAGGCAATTGTGTTCATCAGTTTCTGCTTTAGAGTCCAAGTTCCTTGGAGTCTCTCTCCTCTCATTCCTTCTTATTACTTACTTATTAACAGCCTTGGTTAATCATTAATTATGCATAATTAATTATGCTTGCATTATTGTTTCAAATAGATACAATATCTGATTGAATTGACTAAAATAATCCCCTTGCATAAACTCCACACCCAATCAGTGATTCATTAGGCACCTGGAACAGCCACAACAACCTGAACAACAGGAGGCTCAGTCTTGCAAATTATTTCCATTTTCATCAGAAAGGGGATTCCATTAAAACTGACTTACCTTTTCTAAAATTGTGATGAGGAGGTTGCAAGCTTAAACTTCCATAGGCTTTGTGGGTAGACACTAAAGGAGAGCAGCACACATCCATGACCACTGATTGGCAAGACAGCTGTCCTGCAAGCAAAGGAAACTCTCTCTGTGCTGGTCCAGTGCCTTGATGGCAGGGCAGTGGGTATCCATGTCGGTGCTCTCATTACAGGGATGACTGACTGAATGTGACTCCTGCTGACTGTAAGTAAGGTTTTGGTTGAAGGTGAGTAAGATGAACTAGCAAACCTTTACTTTAAGGTTATTTTCTTTGCTTTGCTTCCATGATAATAATATGTAAGTGCCTAAAAATGCTGGGCATGTATTAGGCATTGCACATACTTGATCACATTTCTTACTCATAACAACCCTATAAATTATATATATTTTTACAGATGTTTAGCAAGTGACAACTGTAGTTGATGCTGATAGACTCAAATCTCTTCTAAATTATCACTGCAATGTCTATGGGTCACTATTTAATCATTACATAAAAGAACTTGAGTATATTATTATTTGTATTTAATAAGCATATTTTTAAACACATACTAAAACATATTCTTCTGTTGATTCAGATCCAACATATTTCTAGTAAGGTTCTATTATTGAAGCCCCTTCTGAACCAGAGTTGATTTTAGGCAAAGCATGAATGCACAATGTATTTTCTGGATATTTTTCTGTTATACTTTAATAAAAACGGGTATTTGTATGGTGCTACAATTTCCAAGGAAATTAAAGATAAAATGAATAACATTAAAACCAAGAAAACAAAACTTAAAAGTGGTGGGAGAAGGTCGTTTAATGATCCCTACCCAAACCCCTCTCCAGTGTATTGTGGAGCCAGCCTGCACTCTCACTGTGGGTCTCTAGCCTTTTTTCAGAGGGAGAAAAGTAATCTCTGTACACATACTGCAGGGTCTGTATTTCCATGCTAATCTATCTGGTAGCAGCTTGAAACATTGAAACAGGACATTCCTGTCTGGGTCCCCTTATCAGAACTTGCCCTGCAGGTAGAAACAGCTTAAAGAAAGATAAAGCAGTATAAGAAACAGTCAAATCAAAGAACCCTGAGGCAAAAGACTACCAGCTTCAAGATATAAAATTGAATGCCAGGTGGTGGGGATGCCTGCATATTTCAAAGGGAGTAAAAGGGGCATTCAAATTCTCATAAATGGCAGATATCCTAAGGCCACAAGGGCAGGCCCAAGACAAGAGATATGTTCAGAAAAGACAGAGAGGACCCCACCCTTCCTAACAGGTTGAAGTTCTTGTTAGGAAGGCTAAACAATGAAGGAGAGCATCAGCCAACACAGAACCAATCCCCAAAGTATGTGAAAGGCATTTGTGTTTGTTTGTTTGTTTTTGCTTTGTATTGCTTTGATTGTTTTTGTTAGCAACTGTCACTCAAGGAAATTTCTGCCATGTTACTAGGTGGATGCAAACTTACTGAGCAAAAAGCTCAGGAACTAAATTTGAGAGTTAACATGTTAAATTATTTAAATATGTAATATGAAAAATGACTACAAGACAAACAAAGAAACAAGAAGTGATGGACCATCCAAAGGAACAAGATAAAGATAAGTCTTCAGAAACCATCAGTGTAGCAGAACTAGATTTTTGATATGCCAGACAAGGTTTAAAAACAAAACAAAACAAAACAAAAACTCTTAAATATGCTCAGACTGCTAAGGGAAAACAAGGGGGAAAGAACTAAAGGATACCAGGAAAATGGAAAAAAATGAAGAAAATTAGTCGCAATAAAAAGAAATTATGAAAAGGAACCAAACAGAAATACTAGAATTCAAGACTATAATGACTGACATAAAAAATTCCCTAGAGTTTTCAATAACAGAAGAAAGAACCAATGAACTTGAAGAAAAGAGAACTGAAAGTATTCAGGCTAAGGAACAGAAATACAGAAGAATGAAGAAAAATGAGAAGAGATTATGAGACCTGTGGTACTCCATCAAGCATATCATATATCTATTAAGAGAGTTCCAGAAAGAGAAAAAAGGGAGAACAGAACAGAAGGAATACTAAAAGAATTAATGGCAGAAAAATTCCCAAATTAATGAAATATATGGATATATAAATTCATGATGCCTCAAATAATCCAAACTGGACAAACTTGAAGAGAATCACGTCCAGACACATGGCTGCCAAACTATCAAATGACAAGGACAAGAAGACAGTGTTGAAAGTTACAAGAGAAAAGCAATGTGTCATGTATGAGGGAGCCACAAGAAGATTAAGTGTCAAATTTCATCATAAACAATGGAGTCAAGAAGACAGTGGGATGAACTATTTGAAGTGATGAAAGAAATCAGTTACCAACCATGAATTTTATTACTGGCAATACTCTTTTTCAAGAATAAGGGAGAAATAAAAGTATTCCAAAATAAACAAAAACTGAGGGAATTAGTCACCACTAGCCTGACCTACAAGCAATGCTAAAGGGAGTTCTTCAAATTGAAAGGAAAGGATGCTATACAGTATATTGAAGTGGCATAAAAAAATAAAAATTTCTGGTAAAAGCTGACAGATAACTATAAATGTGAGTAAAATTGTATTTATTAGTATGTAACTATACTTTCTGCTTCTCATAGGTTCTAAAATGAAAATGTATAAAAACAATGATTAATCTATACAATGTATAAACCTATAATTTGTAACAAGTACAAAAATAAGTGGGGGAACAGAGAAGCATATGAAAATGTCCCCAATGAAGTTAAGTTGATATCAAATCAATGTGATTGTTATAGACTTAGGATGCTAAATTTAATCCCCATGGTAACTGCAAAGAAAATACCTGAAAATCATATACAGAAAGTAATGAGAAGGTCTCAAAATAGTTCACTACAAAACATCCAATAAATATGTGAGTAGGTACTAATGGAAGAATTAAGGGAAAAAAGTATGACTTAAAAAAGAACAAACAAATAACAGAATAGCAGAAGAATGTCCTTCATATTCATAAGTTACTTTAAATGTAAGGGATTCAACTCTCCCATCAAAAGACAGAGATTGGCAGAATGGATGAGAAAGCATGACTGTTTACAAGAGACTCATCATAATTCAAAGACATAAGTAGCTTAAAAGCATAAGGATGATATATATAATGCAAACAGCATTCAAAAGAGAGCTAAAGTAGCTGCACCAATATTAGATAGAATATACTTTAAGTAAAAAATTCCATGCATTGACAGATTTGAAGGGAGAAATGAATAGTTCTACATTAATACTATTAATACTAGGAGACTCCAGTATACCTCTTTCAAAAATGGATAGAACATCTAGACAGAAGATCAATAAGGAAATAGAAGACTTAAATTATACTAAAAACCAACTAAACCTAACAGACATGTATAGAACACGTCACCCAACAACAGCTGAGTACACATTCTTTTTTAGTGCACATGGATCATCTTCAGGATAGGCCATATTTTAGGTCACAAAACAAGCCTTGATAATTTTTTTTAAAATGCTGAAATTATACAATGTATCTTCTCTCACCACAATAGAATGAAGCTAGAAATCAATAGCAGAGGGAAAAGTGGAAAACTTGAAAATTTGTGGAAATTAAACAACCCACAAATAGACCAAAAAGAAGGGAAATTAGGAAATATCTTGAAGCAAATGAAAATGAAAACATAATGTATCAAAACTTATGGGATAGAGCAAAGGCAGTGCTGAGGGGGAGATTTGCAACTCCAAAAGCTTACAGTAAAACATAAAAATAATCTCAAATCAAAGACCTAACCTCTTATCTGGAGGGATGAGAAAAAGAACAGCAAAATAGACCTGAACAGAGTCAAAGGAAAAATATAGCAAGGATTCAAATGAAGGTGTATGCAATACAAATGGTACTGGGAAAACTGGACATCCATATGCAAAAAAAAAAAAAAAAAAAAAAAATTAAGGCGGTTCTTCCTCACACCCTAAACGAAGTCTGCTCAAAGTGCTAAATATAAGAACCCAAACTCTAAAGCTTCTAGACAAAAGCATAGTGAAGTATGTTCAGGACCTTGTTTTATAGAATGGTTTCTTATATTTTTACATCCAAAGCATGAGCATCAAAAGAAAAAATAAATGGGATTTAATCAAAATTAAAAACTTTTGCGTGTCAAAGGACTTCATCCTGAAAGTAAAAAGACAACTTATACAACAGGAGAAAATATCTGGATACCACAAAGCCAATAAAAGTTTAAGATCTGTAATATATAAAGAAATCTTACAACTCAACAACAAAAAGACTAACAATTTTAAAATGAATGAAATATTTGAGTAGGCATTATTCAAAGAAGAGATGAGACATAAATGGCCAAAAAAAGGACATGAAAATAAGCTCAACATCTTTAGCCATTATGAAAATGCAAATCAGACCCACAATGAGATGCCAGTCCATGCTCACTAGAATGGCTATTACTTAAAAAAAAAAAAAATGGAAAACAAGTGTTGGAGAGTATGTAGGAAAATAAAGACAATGGGTCATTGTAGGTGGGAATGTAAAATGGTGCAGTTGCTGTGTAAGACAGTTTGATGGTTTCTCAGGAAGTTAAATATAAAATTATCATATGATGTGGCAATCCCACTTCTGGTATATACCTAAAAGAATTGAAAGTAGGGACTCAAACAAATATCTGCATGCTGATGTTCATAGCAACTGAAAGATGGAATCGACACAAGTACCCAATCATAGATTAATAAACAAACTGTGGTATATATATTCAATAGAGTATTCTTCAGCTGTAAAAGAAATAGCCTTGAAGAAATCACTTTGAGTGAAATAAGCCAGACATGAAAGGACAAATATTGTATGATCTCCCTACTATGAAATAATTAGAATAAGCAAATTCATGTAGTCAGAACCTAGAATACAGTTTTCCAGGGGCTGTGTTACGTGTAGGGAATGGGGAATTAATGATTATTTGCTGCAGAGTTTCTGTTTTGGGTGATGGAAAAGTTTTGGTAATGGATGTTGATGATGGTAGCACAACACTGTGAATGTAAATAACACCTCTGAATTCAATATTTGAATGTGGTTGAAAGGGGGAAATTTTAGGTTTTATATATATATATATATATATATATATATATATATATAGAATAAAAATGTGAAAATAACAGGACTATACAGTACAGTGAACTGTAATGTAAACTATGAACTATATTTAATATTATAATTATAATAATATTGTTTCATCAATTGTAACAAAGTTACTATACAAATGCATGGTGTTATAGAAAAAACTTTGTATTAAGAGGGGATATATAGGAAGTCTGTATTTTCTATATGATTTTTCTGTAAACCTACAACTTCTGTTAAAAGAAAGACAAAAAATGTCTAACAATTAAATTGTAGGTAGGATCTATAATTTTAAAATCATAAATTCTAATAATAATAGTAAAATCATAATTATGGGAGTTGTCAGGAGAAAAAAATAAACTTTATTAATTTAACAGAAGGCAGGAACTAAGAACAAGGAAATAAAAGGAAAAGCACGGCTATAGCAAAACAAAAACAAGACACACACAAACCCTAAAAAAAAAAAAACTTGTGGAGAAAAGACCAATTTTTTTCACTAATTCTAATGAATACAAACAAATTAATAATATTATAGATTTAAAAATGTGTAATTTTCCTAGGCACAAATAAAATAAATTGAAAAGACAGAAAATTGAATCCCAGGCTTGTTTGATGCTAAGATATATGCACTTAAAAATTAGGCAATATTGAGGACTTCAGGAAAGACTGGAGGAGATAGTTTATGATAATAGTTGAAAAGGAATAATCAAATTTGTTTATAAAGGAAGGTAATTTTTAATGGATGTAATTATTAGTTATAAGCACCTCTTTATAATTATAGATTTGCTGGTAGCACTAGCCTCCTTGCACTTCCTTGAATATATGAAGTACATTGCATTCCTGCCTCAAGTGGTGAGTTTTATTGTTCCCATTATTAGGAATCTTCTCCTGCCAGATAACTGCATAGCTCACTCTTCTTGCTTTCTTCTCATACCTCCTCAAGTGGAAACTTAGTAGAGAAATCTTGCCAAGTACTCTACTGAAGTTAGCAGTCTCTTCTTTTTGCTGCTATCTATCCCCTTACCTTGACTTTTCATTATGTAACTCAAGCCATCTGACATTGTATCTTTCTCTGTTAACTTATTTTTTGTCCATTTCCACCCAATAAAAGGTAAAACCCTCCATGAAAGCAGGGTTTTCCCCTGATGTGTAACAATGCCTTGTGAAGAATAGTTGATGAATAAATATTTATGGAATAAAATAAAATTTTTATGGAATAAAAAATTGAAGTAGTACACATTTTCCTTCCCCTCAAAAGTACTACTTTTTTTTTAAATGTAGTTTTTTTTTACGTTTTTTTTAAAAACATTATAGTATCTGATTGATAGATTATTGAGACCTTTCTTGATCTATCTTAGTTAATCAGTTTATCAATCCATCATTCAGCCATCATTCATAAAGTCTAGCGCATTTCTGCACTTATAAATAGATATGTGTTTAACATAATGTTATGATTCTATTAAAGGTAATCAGTTTTGTAAGAATATTTTCCTAGTGCAAATTATATAATAAAGATAAACTACCATTTTTGAGCACTTTTGATGAGCCAGTCACTGGATTTGTTACTTTAAAACATTATCAAAGTTAATTCACAAAAACCCATAATGTAGTTTTATTAAATCAGTTTTATATAAGAAAAAGCTGAGGCTTAAAGAGTTGAATCAACTTGCTTGAGTGGTATTTAGGCAGTGGTACACTGATAAATGTTTAATAACAGCAATTGGGGGAGGACAAATTTGATTTGTAGCATTTTCTTGTTTCTATGCTATAAGTACTGACAGCATGATGCCTCACAAGTTAGCAACATGATCACTGAGCACAGAAGTGGAAAGAGATGCTAACAATCAGCTGTCCTGAGACAGTACTAAATACACATTTCATACACTAGTATTTGGCAAAGGCAAAATAAAAACCAGTTATGTTTGATTCCATAGCCCATGTTCTCAATCACAATCCTGGAGTTACCTGAGAGGGTGATAGAACCTTACTGAAATAAAGCTAACATCAACTTTTTCATTATAAGCTTGGTATGAAAAATACTCAATAATGTGTTAACTCTAACTACTTTGTTGGCTGTTTGAATAGCATGGCCCTTCATTTCCAATTTCTGCTCAATTGACAAGAAACTTATTCTTCTTTCAATGTCTATTTATTTCTCTCCATAACAAGTTGTTGACTACAAAGTTTTGTCTTTTATTAAGACTGAGCAATTAACATCTTCTTCTCTAATCAACACAGATTATGAATCACATCTGCTTCCTGACTAATTCCCTTAAAGTTAGTGTTTATAGCTCCACTTTAGAGATTCTGTTTCACTTGTTTCAGCTCTCCGACTGCAATATGGTAGGCACTCCTCCAAAGACCAGCAAAAAGGAAGAGGAAGTTTTCTTTGCAGGTCTGCCCCCACAAGGGTGGATTAAAGGAACATAGTCTTTTAATAGGGTACATAACAGATTCAAATCAAAATAGTTGCATGTTAATTACTATAAAAATGCCAAAATTTTCTAATTCAGAATATAAAAATAACCATGCTTTGTAACATAATGGATTTCTTTCTCATCCATGACTTTTACATTTTAGAAATCATATTTTTAAAATGTCAAGTATTTAAACTACTATAACAAAGTCTCTGCTTGAAGTCTGTTTTAGTGTCAAAAGTAGCCACACCCTGCTATATTCTAGCTGACTTTACTTTTTTGTTATCATTATTAAAGAAAATTGAATGAGAAATGAAAGGGAGATTAGTTATGAAACATGTTCTAATTTTCAATTAAGGTTTCAGACTCCAAGGGTAAGGACAAGATCCAAGAAGCTTCCAGAGAGTAAAACCAGATTATGTACTAGGAAAGGAAATATAAAATGTCATCAAGTTTCTCACTAGTAACTGACTAAGAAATACAACCTTCATATTTTGATAGAAAACGTAGCAGAAGGAATAATGGCTCCTGGGATTTTCTTGGAGAAAAAGTATCAGAATTGAGAAAATAACCAAAGTTTTTTGACATTGTTGACAAAAATTCTTTTACTTTCTTTTTTTTTTTTTTAGTTTTGAGATTTAACTTAGGTCATTAAACTATTAAAAACCAATAATTAATTTCCAAGAAAACAAAACTAGGAACAAAAACAAAAATAAATATTGCACAAGAATGAAATACATTTATATCATACTACATGTCTCAGCTATAAACAAATGTTTATGTAATAATATAGCCCAAATTTTATACTATATAGCTAAAAATTGTGATATAAATATAATTGGAAAATGAGAGGTATGGGTCTGTGCGTGTATATGTGTGTCAGTAAGGTCAAGAGGAATAAATTAAAACTCATATTCTATGAGAAATAGAACTGATAGGAGATTATATGTGTTTTTGGTGTATATATATATGTGTGTGTGTGTGTGTGTGTATATATATCACATACATGAGATTTATTATAGGAATTGGCTCATGTGACTGTGGGGACTGGCAAGTACAAACTCCATTGTGTAGGCTGCAAGCTATGAACATCTATTAATGTTTCAATTAATTCCCCAGTAGAAAACTGATGAAGTAGAGATGGGAATTCTTTATTTTCTAATTGTAGAAATCATCAATTCTTCCTTTAAGGCCTTCAATTGATTGGCTAAGACTTCTCTCATTGCTGAAAGCAACCTCCTTTGTTGATTGTAGATGTAATTAGCCATGGAAGCAATCAACTGATTATTTAAATCCATGAAATATCCTCACAGTAATAATCAGGCCAGTGCTTGCTTGACCTAATAACTGGACACTGTAACCTAGTCAAGTTTGACCCATGAACCTAACCATCGCAGTCCACCCTTTATCAAATTGACACCCATACACATTTCTTTTAAAAATATTTAATCTCTAAATAAATCAGTAGCATTCATATTTTGCCCAAGATAATTCAACTGCTCTGTGTATAGCCAGAAACACAATAAGTCTTTCCCCAGAAAAGAGTGCAAGTCCTTGGGTAATATTCACTCATAAACTTGACATCCTTTAACTGAAAAACTATGATGTAAGCTTCTATTATATGATAAAGTGATGAGAAGAAAAAAACATATTTGCTTTATGTATATATATATATGAACATATTCATAAAAAACAAGGAGAAGATATAACCATTACATGCTCCGTTTCTGTAGCTGGTCATATGGTCATAGCTCATATTTGTAACAACTTTCTCCCTTTGCCTTTTCCATATTTCTTTTTTTAAAATTTAATTCTATTGAGATTGTTCACATACCATACAATTATCTAAAGATCCAAAGTGCACAATCAAAGGCCCACAGTACCATCATGTAGCTGTGCATCCATCACCACAATTTTTTTTTTCAATTTTTAGAACATTTTCATTACTCCAGAAAAGAAATAAAGACAAAAAAGAAAGCTCAAATCCTCCCATACCTCTAACCACCTCCCCTCCATTATTGACTCATAGTATTGGTATAGTATGTTTGCTACTATTGATGAAAGAATGTTAAAATACTACTAACTGTAGTACATGGTTTGCAATAGGTGTATATATTTTCCACATATATACCTCTATTATTAACTTCTAGTTATAGTGTCATACATTTGTTCTAGATCCTGAAAGGGATTTCTAGTATTTGTACAGTTAATCACAGAGATTGTCCACCACAAGTTTCACTGTTTTGTACATTCCCATCTTTTAAATTCCATCTTTCCTTCTGGTGACATACGTGACTCTAAGCTTCCCCTTTCTACAACATTCACATACCGTTCAGAACTGTTAGTTATTCTCACAATAACATGATACCATCACCTCTGTCCATTTACAAACACTTAAATTCAACATAGTTGAACATTCTGCTCATAATAAGCAACCACTCCCCATTCTTTAACCTCATTCTATATCCTGGTAACTTATATTTCATGTCTATGAGTTTACATATTATAATTAGCTCATATCAGTGAGACAATGCAATATTTGTCTTTATTATCTCTTAAGACAAAAAATATTTGTCTTTTCTTATCTCAGAGATAAGATGTCTGACTTATCTCACTCAATGTAGTGCTCTCCAGGTTTCTTCATCAATCTGATTTTTTTTTTAAGATGGTTTTGTTCATTCACCATACTTTCCATCCTAGGTAAACAATTGATGGTTGCCTGTATAGTCATATATTTATGTATTTACCACCATCACAACTATTTATATAAGGACATCTCCATTTCTTCCACAAAGAAGGAGGAAGAGTCAAAGAAGGTAGAGAGACAAAAGAAAAAGAAAGAGAAAAAAATGACAGCTAAAAAGCAACAAAAGGAAAGATAGAGTTAACTAAAGTAAACTAAAACAGTCAAACAACATCACCAGTGCCAGGAGTCCCATACCACTCCCTTATGTACCCCTCTTAAAGACGTTTAGCTTTGGTATATCGCCTCTGTTACATTAAAGGAATCATAATACAATGTTTCTGTTAGTCTCTAGTTTGCATTGATTGTATTTTTTTACCGCAATACCACCCTATTTTTTAACACCTTGTAAGGCTGACATTCATTTGTTCTCCCTCATGTAAAAGCATATTTGTAAATTTTATCACAATTGTTGAGCACTCTAGGCTTCACCAAATTATACACTACCAGTCTTTATCTTTTCTCTTTCCTTCTGCTGTCCCACATGCTCCTAATCTTCCTCTTTCAATCATACTCTTAGTCATCTTTGTTCAGTGTTCTTACATTGCTGTGCTGCCATCACCCAAAATTGTGTTCCAAACCTCTCACTTCTGTCTTTTCCTATCTCTCAGTAGTGCTCCCTTTAGTATTTCCTGTGGAGCAGATATCTTGTTCACAAACTGTCTCATTACCTGTTTGTCAGAGAATATTTTAAACTCTCCCTCATATTTGAAGGATAGTTTTGCCAGATATGGAATTCTTGGTTAGTTGTTTTTCTTGTTCAGTATCTTAAATATATCACACCACTTCCTTCTTGCCTCCATGGTTTTTGCTGAGAAATCTGCACATAGTCTTATCAAGCTTCTTTTATCTGTGATGGACTGTTTTTCTCTTGCTGCTTTCAGGATTCTCTTTGTCTTTGGCACTTGATAATCTGATTATTAAATGTCTTGGCATAGGTCTATTCATATCTATTCTGCTTGGGGTATACTGTGCTTATTGGATCTGTAATTTTATGTCTTTCATAAGAGATGAGAAATTTTCATTATTTCCTCTATTATTGGTTATGCCTCTTTTCCCTTCTCCTTCTGAGACACCCATGACATGTACATTCATGCATTTCATGTTGTCATTCAATTCCCTGAGCTATTGCTCATATTTTTCCATTCTTTTCCCTAACTTTTGTGTGTAGGATTTCAGGTGTCTTGTTCTCCAGTTCCTGAGTGTTTTCTTCTGCCTCTTGAGATCTGTAGTTGTGTGTCTCCATTGTGTTGACCTTCATCTCTTCTGTTTTGCCTTTTATTTCCATAGATTCTACCAGTTGTTTTTTCAAACTTTCAATTTCTACCTCATATTCACCCAGTCTTTTCTTTATAGCCTTCATCTCTTTTGTTATATCTTCCCTGAACTCATTGATTTGGTTTTTTGTTTAATTTAGCATATTTCTTTGAAAATCTTTAATAGACTGTTTCATTAAAGTGAAACAATATCTCAACTGTATCTTAATTGAGGTGTAAGTTTGTCCCTTTGACTGGACCATATCTTCATTTTTCCTAGTAAAGAGTGTAGTTTTCTGTTGTCTAGGCATCTGGTTTCCTTGGTTACTCCAGTCAGATTTTCTCAGACCAGAATGTGTTCAGATCTCAGAATGGGGTTACATTTAGGGTGTATCTTAGAAGAATGACAGACTTTCTTGTGAGGTCTCCAGTCCCTGTTCTTTTCCTAACCTGCCCAGTAGGTGGGGCCTGTCAGCCTGTCACTCCTGACTGGTATAAGAAGTTGTGTTTTGGCTTCAGTTTCTGTTTTGGCTATTTTCCCCAGGCTCTGGGGTCTGGTTCAGAAGGGAAAGCTGAGCCCCACCTCCTTACTCTTAGGGAAGATACACCAACTAGGGAGTAACCATTTGCATTTGAATTGTCTCCCTGACTCTTCTATCTCCACCCCTGTCTGGGTCAGATTGCTGAGAAGTGAAAATGGCTGTGGCTCTCTCCTCTGAGCCCCTCAGGTTGTGAGAGAGAAAAAGGGAGAGAAAGCCCCCTTTGAGAGCCAGTACATAGCAGTATCCTCCCAGTTTCACTTGTCAGCTAGAGGTAACACCTGGTCTTCCGGGCTTCGCCTCCTGGGACCAATGACTCTTCTGGTTCTTTAAGGCCAGTCATCACTAAAAGCCTCTGTCTTCTTCTTGGAGGTTTACAGCTTGTATTCAGCAGTCCATATTTGTTAATTAAAACCCAAGTTGGAGCTCAATTGAGTTAAATTCACTTGCTGGGAGAGTGCTGCTCTCTACCACAACAAGGTTTTGCAGCTAAGCCTGCCATGGGGGGAGGGGCCTCCTGGCACAGTTCCACAATTTTTATTTACAGATTTAATTCTGTGATCTTAGGAGTCCTCCCAATCCAGGTTGGTGTATGATGTGTGCACAGTCACAGTTTTCCCCCAGCAGTTATTCCAAATTATTTACTGATTGTTCCTGGTTGTTCATTAGTTGCTGCAGGGGACTAACTAAATTCTACTTCTCTCTATGCTGCCATCTTGCCATGCCCCCTCTTATTTCTTTTACCATCAGCAAGCAACTCAGTTGGCTGCGGTTCTTTGCCTTCTAGGGTGGCCCAAACCTTGATTCCTGAAGTTTCTGGGCCATTAATAGACTTGCATGAATTGAACTGTTCCAGTTTTCCATTGACTTTAATCATAGGTCATGTGTTCCAGTGTGCTAATGCTGTCGTTAAGCAAAATACCAGAAATGGATTGGCTTCTATAAAGGGGTTTATTTGGTTACAAAGTTACACTCTGAATGCCATGAAAATATCCAAATGAAGGCACCAACAAAATATACCTTCACCAAAGGAAGCCATTGGCATCTGGAAAACCTCTGTTAGCTGGGAAGGCGTGTGGCTGGCACTTGCTGATCCTGGGTTGTGTTCCAGCTCCTCTATCAGCTCCTGTGCATTCTTCAAGATGTTGCTCTTTGGGGCATCTCTTCTCTTTTAGCTTCTCCAGAACAAACACTGGGCTAGTTTCAGTAAAAATCTGCTTTAAATGGTTGTCTCCAAAATGTCTGTATAAGCTGCAGCAGCTCTCCAAAATATCACTCTCATCTTCCCTGTGGTCCTTCTGTTTGTGAGTTCTTTTATAGGACTCCAGTGATTAAATCAAGACCCACTCTGAATGGGTGAGGTCCATATCTCCATGGAAATAATTTAGTCAACTTTTTCACTCACAGTTGATTGAGTCATGTCTCCATGGAAATACTTAATCCAAAGATTCTAACCTAATCAACACTAATACAGCTGTCCCCACAAGAATGCAATAAGGAACATGGCATTTTGCAGGATATAATACATCCAAACCAGCTCAGGAATGGTAGTACTAAGATAATCCTTAAGAGGTCACCTGAATTCCAGGAAAACTTCTTTACCTCCATTGTGTAGTAGCAGTACTCTTTCCCCTTGAAAAACAGGATGAATCACTCCAGCCTCTACAGTCATTTCCTTCCTTACCTATTGATTCAGAGGAATGAGGAGCCCAAAGTTGATAAGTGACAGTCTTAACTTCCAGTAAATGGTATCATTGCTGTGTCTACTGGTGGAAGCTTTCCTTCCTTTGGAGACAAGACCTGAAGACCAGCAAAGTTTAAGGTCACAGGGACAGGAAACACATACTTATCTAGTGAATGAGTAGGGGTAATAGTGAGTAGTGGACTCTCATTTCAACCCCTTGATTCCTGGACCCATGAATTATGATAGATAAGGCATTCCAAAAGTCCACATATGGTAATTTTGGCAAAAGCATTGCATGCAGAGAAGGCAAATCTGTATCCAGTGTATGGGTCTATGTAAGGCAACACAAAATTCTTCCCCTTAATGATGGAAATGGCCAATGTCAACAATTTGCTAACATGTAGCTGGTTGATCTCCTCAGGAATGGTGCCATATTGGGGATTGAATGTTGGTATCTCTTGCTGGATGTTTAGGCACTCAGCAGTGGCTGTAGTCAGGTCAGCCTTGATGAGTAGGAGTTCATGTTGCTAAGCCCATGAATAACCTCCATCCCTACCACCATGACCACTTTGTTTATGAACCCATTGAGTAATGAAAGGAGTCGCTGGTTAAAGAGGCTGACTAGTATCTACTGAATTGGTCATCTATCCACTTGATTATTAAAATCTTACTCTGCTGAAGTCTTGCTCCAGTGATCAGTCACATGGGACACAAATATGTTCTTGTTTTACAACCATTCAGAAAGCTCTATCTATATCTCTCCTCCAAACCTCTTTGTCACCAATTTTTCCAATCATGTTCCCTCCATGCCCCTGACCATCCAACAAAACCATTGGGCACAGTCCATGAATCAGTGTAAAAAAATGTACCTCTAGCCATTTCTCTTTCACAGAAAATAGAAAACAGGTCTAATGATAGAATGGGAATATGCCTCCTAGGAAGATTTCCCTTCACCTCTGTCCTTCAGGAATGTTCCAAAAAGGGGCAGTAGTGCTGCATCTATACACATTCCAGTTGTACTTATATAATGTTCAGAACCTTCTGTAAACCAGGTTCACATTTTCTCTTCCTCAGTCAACAGAAATTAGGGAACTCCTCACAAGGCCATGACTCTGGGTCAGGGAAGAGAAGGTAGTGTGGAAGGAGATAGGCTATGGGCTATTGGGCTACTTCCTTGTATAACTTCATGTGTCTTCAGGGCATGCTTGAGACTCATCTAATATTGGTGCTATGCATGCCTGACTTTGTGGTTTAGTGGTCAGACAACACCCAGTTCATGATAGGCAACTCAGCTCTCATGGTAACTGGTGGCTCATGGTTAAGCATTTGGTCTTTATTAAAGCCAAGCAGTGGCCCAAAAACTGTTCCTCAAAAGGACAGTACTTATCTGCAGATGACAGGGCTTTCCTACAAAATCCTAGGGGTTTATGTTGTGATTCTTTTATAGGGGACTTCCAAAGGTTCCAGAAAGTATCTCTGTTTGCCTCTGAAACATTGAGAACTGTTAGATCTGCTGGATCATATGGTCCAAGTGGAAAAGCAGCTTGTATAGCAGCCTGGACCTGTTGCAGAGCCTCCTCTTATTCTGATCCCCACTCAAAACTAGCAGCTTTTATGGGTCACTCAGTAAATGAGCTATAATAGGAAGTCCAAATGAGGAGTGTGTTGCCTCTAAAATCCAAAGAGGCCTACTAGGTATTGTACCTCTTAGTTGATTATGGGAGGGTCCAGATGCATTAGCTTATCATTTGCCTTAGAAGGGATAGCTCAACAGGCCCCATACTGCTGGATGCCTAAACATTTCAAAAAGGTGGAAGGTCCCTGAATTCTTGTTGGATTGTTTTCCCCACCTTCTGACAAACAAATTCTTTACAAATAGGTCGAGAGGAGTGGCTACTGCTTGCCCACTAGGTCCAATCAGCGTTATGTCACCAATAATGTTGGTATGTTTTGTTGATGGGAATGACAAGATACTTGAGGATTAGATTATGACATACAGCTGGAGAGTTGATATACCCCTGAGGTAGAGCAATGAATGTGTATTTGTGGCCTTGCTAGCTGGAAGCAAGTGTTTCTGGTGGTCTTTACTAACAAATATCAAGAAAGATGCATTTGCTAGAACAATAGCTGCATGTCGGTTACTGGTGGTGGTGATGAAGTGTTGATTTGCTCAACAATGATACCACAGCTGCAATAGCAGCTGCAATTGAGTTACCACCTGCTTAAGTTTACAATAATACACTGTCATCCTCCAAGAGCCTTTTTTTCCTGCTCTGGCCAAATAGGAGGATTGAATGGGAATATGGTGGGTGGGAATCACCACCCCTGCATTTTTCAAGTCTTTCATGGTGGAACTAAGCTGTATAATCCCTTCAGGAATGTGATATTGATTATGATTTGCTATTTTTCTAGGTAGAGACAGTTCTAGTGGCTTCCAACTTGGCCTTTCCTACTATAATAGCCCTCACTCCACAAATCAGGGAACCAATGTGGGAATTCTGCTAGTTGTTAAGTTTGTCTATTCCAGTCATGCATTCCAGAACTGGGAAATAACCACAGAGTAAGTATGGGGACTGGCTTGAACCCACTGTGAGATAGACTCGAGATAAAACTCCACTGATTGTCTGTCCTCCATAAACCCCTACTATGACCAGTGGACCACACTGATGTTTTGGTGCTCCTGAATTAATATAAGTTCTGAGTTTAAGTCCAGCTGCTTCAGGATGATGGGGAACATGGAAGAGAAGAGAATTCCATGAGCATATGCCCACTGCACAGCCACGCTGGTAAGTGGCCATAGGTTCCTTTGGGGAAGACTAGGAGGAAGATTAACAGTGTATATATGGGGCAGTATAGCAGGGTGCCTCCTTTCATTCATAGGTTTTGGGTCTATAAAGTGTCTCACCTGGGAAATGACTGAGGGGCTGTGACTCTGTTTTTATGACTCAATTTTGACTTCTGTTTACTTGACATAGCAATCTTTTGCTTATATTAAGTAAGAATTTAGTAGCCTACCCAACTATTTTACTTCTAGGTACCCCATGATCTACTAGCCAGTGCCATAGATCTCTGCAAGACAGACTATTCGGATTGCTGCTTTGACTTTGCTGTCCATTATGGTAGCCACACCCACCTTGACTTTGATGATTAAGGTCCTCCACTTGGATTCTCCCAACCAAGGATCCTGTCATCCCCATTGTGTTTAAAGATTCAAGTTCAGAGACAGAAGTTCCTATGGTAATATCTGACCTGAAGAGAAAAGTATACAAAGGGCTGTTTGGGTGTGATGGAGCTACTGTCATAAATTTATTCCTCACAGTCCTGGTGAAAGATGTGTCCTCCAGGCATTCCTGGGTGAGTGAACAGTTCTTACATGATAAATCCTCTCTAGCATTCCAGTCTCTCTAAGCCTTTAGACCCTCTCATCTGCATTATACCATGGTAGTCGTAGCATTTCAACTTCAGGCAATGTAGGTCATCTTTCATTTCATGCTTCAGCTGGCCACCTGAATAAACTCTTAGAGCCCTTCCTAACCCCTTTTGAGCTACAACATTGAATCCAGAATCTCTGCTTAGTGGGCCCATATCAAGAAATTCAGCCTGATACAACTTCATTTTCCTCCTACCATAATCTCACACCTGTAATATCCATCTCTATGCACAGTCTTCTGATTTCTATCTATATAAATTGGAAAAATAATACAGTCCTTATGAAGTATAACACAACTCCTCAGGGGTCATCCTCCACATCTCACCTTTTAGGGCCTGTTGGGACTTCAGTCTACTCATAAATCTTGAAGAAACAAGAGATGGTGGGGGTACGTGTTTTAATTCCACACTGCTAAAACAAATACCATGCAGTAGGTTGGCTTAAACAATGGCAATTTGTTGGATCATGGTTTTGAGGCTAGGATAAATCCAAAATCAAGATATTATCAAAGCAATGTTTTCTCTCAGAAAACTATGCAATTTTTGGGTGCTGCTGGCAATCCTTTCTCCTTAGCTTTTTTGTCTCATTGCAATGCACACAGCAGCTTCTCATGGTTTCTTTTCTTCCAGGTTTGGTTGGATTTCAACTTCTGAGTATTCCCTCTCACTTTTTACTCTTTCTGTGTCCTTCCCTATAAAAATTGCAGTAATAGGATTAAGAACCATCCTGATTCAATTGGGCCACATCTTAACTGAAATAACTTCATCAAAAAGGTCCTATTTTTAAGGGTTCATACCCAGAAGAATGGATTAAGATTAGGAACATGTTTCTCTGGAATCTATAGCTCCATGCTACCACACTGGGTCATGAGAGAAATCAACAGTGTTTTAAAAGCCAACTACCACAGAAAATTCCACTGTAGTTTTGCCTGGCAAAGTTAATTTCTTCATACAGAGGCATGAAGACTGTTTCTGCAGGGCAGGCAGTTACAGGTTTATCAGGCACAGCTTGATTAATGTCTTCATGTGGAGGCTGGATGACTGATTCTTCATGGCTGACTGCAGGGTGAATGGCTGATTCCACAACAGAAGATTACAGGTTTATCTGGCAAAGAACACTCAGCAGAATCTATGGAATCAGTGTCCCCACTGTCTTCATTATCAGCTCATATGTCCCCATTCTAATTTTCAGGATACCATTTCTTTCCACTCAACAACCTCACTTTAATAACAGACATTATGAAAGGTTGGAATTCAATTTATATTTTAATTCAGCCATTCAAACAATGAGATTCTGGCTATGGTTTCAGAAATCTCAAGTCTGTGGCTAAAAGAAATAAGAGTTTCTTTCAGGGGACACATAGAAGCTTTCTATGTCATTCATATGGTATTTGAGCTGGGAATTTGAAGTCTTGAGCTCATCCTTTTCTTTAACATGGTATTTAGGAACAAAAAGCCAACATCATTATACTTTTTAACTTTGTTAAGGTATCAAGTGTACTGTCTCCCAGAGCCTTGGCCTCTTATACTCATTTGAGTAGCAGTATCCAATGGTAATATCTATTGCCAAATCATGCCATGGACTCTCAGTGCTATCTTGATCCCTGGAAATAGAGTTATTAATGCCTTTGAATCTAATCAGATTAGAGAACCCAATTCCAAAACCCCAGAGACAATTCAGCAATCTCACCCTTAAGATTCTTTTTCTCAAGAACCACTCTCTGTACTGTATTTGAGAGGGTTCTGGATGGAAACAAAACTGACAGAAATTGGCTCACATGACTGTGGGGATTCATAATTTGAATTCCATAGGGCAGTCCACAACCTAAGAACTCCAGTGAAGATTTTGATGAATTCCCCAGGAGAAGCTGGCTGGCAAAAGAGAGATAGAATATTTTTTTTCTAATTGCTTAAATCACCAGTTCTCCCTTTAAGGCCTTCAACTATTCAATGAGACTTCTCTGATTGTTGAAGGTCATCTCCTTTGTTGATTGTCTGTGTAATCAGCCATTGTTCCAGTTTACTAAAGCTGCTGTCATGCAAAATACAAGAAATGGATAGGTTTTTATAAAGGGGGTTTATTAGGCTATAAATTTACAGTGATAAGGCCATAAAAGTGCCCAAACTAATGTATCAACAAGAAGATACCTTCACTGATGAAAGGCCAATGGCATCTGGAACATCTCTGTCAGCTGGGAAAGCACTTGGCTGGCATCCACTGGTCATTAGCTCCTGGGTTGTGTTTCAAAATGGCTTTCTCCAAAATATCTCTGGGCTTCTGTCTCTCTTTCTTTCAGCTCTCTGCTTGGTTCTCTTGGGATGTTTCTCTTTAAGCATTTGGAAGTCCTCTCTTAGCTTTCTTGGGACAAATTCTGGGTTTCTTCTCATAGCTAAGCGTCTCCAGCTGTCCTCCTCTCTGCATCTCTCGAAATTTCCAAACATCTGCATTTGTGTTGGCTCTTAGCTTCTCCTAGGGGCAAGCTCTGGATTACATATCTTAACTTCTCCCCAAAATGTCTCTCTCAACTTCTCTGAGCTCCTTGTTTACATGAGCTCTGTTAAAGGACTCCAGTGATCTGATTAAGACCCACCTGGAATGGGAGGAGTTACATCTCCATGGACACAATTTAATCAAAGTTCTCAATTATAGTTGGGTTAGTCACATCTCCATGGAACCAATCATAGAGTTACACCCAAAAATATTGGATTAAAAGATTGTGGCCAATCAACATGGCAATGTAAACAGCTAGTGAAAACTCTGCTCCAGAGATTCAATGAAAAAAAAGGAGAGTTCTGAATTGTTTGAAACTCTGGAGATGCATACAGATACCAAATTGAAGAAAGAGAAGAAATATAAGGTAGGAATGTTCTGTCCCAGACCAGTCAGTCCTCAACCCTACCCCAATTGGTCTCTGTGAGGGAAAGTCACAGAATCAGCAAATGGAAACCCTCCCACCAGGGACACAGATTTTTTAATCTCTCACAGCATTGAGACATACCCCCAGTGTTTGAAGGCCTGGGGGAAAGGGGAGGACATTTCAAGACTCAGGTTATTGAGGGACAAAGAGACTGAGAAAATGTGGACAGAGACTGCATTTCCAGCCTTGGGTCTGAAAATCCTTCCCTAAGCACTGAGTGAAGCAGCAGCTGGCAACCATTTTCTTGCCTAAGGGCTGGCTGAAGTACTGGGTTAGCTGCGGCAGTAATCTGCCACAAGTGTAGCCCCACACTGAGTGAGATTTTGGCTGGCAAAATGAGGGCATGGGACTCCTGCAACTTCAGCTGGCCTGTATGCAGCCTGTGCTTGGAGGCAAGGCAGCCTCTGAGGATGACTAAATTACCAAACATTGCCCTTGGCTGGATAGTCCAGAAAGTGCAAGGGAAACACAGCACCACTGGAAGCCAACAGATCTATGTTACCACATATGGTGAACTAGCTGGGATGCCCAATGCCTACCTCCCATCCCAGTGGCAGACCATGGTGGGTACCTGATTTTGGGGGAAGACAGGGGGGCAAAGCCAATCTGACAACCAGCCAGCAAGATAAACAAAGAACTAAAGAGATTAAAGGAAACCAATGAGAAAACCCAAAGCAAAAGAGAGAAAGCAACCTCCAGAATAAAGTAATCAAGAATACTAGATGCCTAGACAGCAAAAAATCATGAGCCACACCAGGAAAATGAAGATAAAGCACAGTCAAAACCATAAACTAACACATCAACTGAGATTCAAGAGGTGAAACAATTAAGTAAGTATATTCAAATGAATCTTCTGAATCAAATCAAGGAGCTGATAGGAAATTTGACAAAAGAGATGAAGGAGCCAAAGAAGACACTGGGGTTATCACAGAAAGAATCTGTAAGCTTGAAAAAACAAATGGCAGAACTTACAGGAATCAAAGGTGCAATAGAAGAGATGAAAAATACAATGGAGACTTGCAACAGCAGACATGGAAAAGCAGAAGAAAGGATTACCAAACTGGAGGACAGGACATCTGAAATCCTATGTGCAAAAGAACAGACAGGGAAAACAGTAGAAAAGTATGAGCAGGGGCACAGGGAACTGAAGGACAACATTGAAGCACATGAGTATACATGTTATAGGTGTCCCAGAAGGATAAGAGAAGGGAAAGGGGGCAGAAAGAATAATAGAGGAAATCATCAATGAAAATTTCCCAACTCTTATGAAAGATATAAAATTATAGGTCTGAGAAGTGCAGTGTACCCCAAACAGAGTTGATCCTAATAGACCTATGCCAAGATACAAATTAGATTGCCAACTCTCAAAGACAAAGGGAGTATTCTGAAAGCATCAAGAGAAAAGCAATCCATTACATACAAGGGAAGCTCAATAAGACTACATGTGGGTTTCTCAGTAGAAACCATAGAGGTGAGAAGGCAGAGGTATGATACATTCAAGATATTGAAAGAGAAAAGTTGCCAACCAAGAATCCTATATTTGGCAAAACTGTCCTTAAAAAATCAGGGATAGTTTAAAATATTTACAGATAAACAGACAATGAGAAAGTTTGTGAATAGGAGACCTCCTCTATAAGAAATACTAAAGACAGTACTACAGACAGGAAAAGACAGGAGAGAGAGATTTGGAGAAGAGTATAGCAATGAAGATATCAGGAGATAGAAAGATGATAAAGATCAAGCATTTGATGTTGAAGGAGTACAGAATGTTCAACAGGATTGATTGTATAGATCCAGAAATGGATGGCACAATACCGGGTAATGGTAGCACAGTCTTTTAAGTACACTGAACAAAGATGACAGTGAGTATGGTTGAAAAAGGAAGGTTAGGGATATGCAGGACACCAGTAGGGAATATAGAAGATAAAAACTGGGATGGAATATGTTCCAGCTTGCTAATGCTGCCAGAATGCAAAACACCAGAAATGGATTGGCTTTCATAAAAAGGGGTTTATTTGGTTATACAGTTACAGTCTTAAGGCCATAAAATGTCCAAGATAATGCATCAACAATTGAGCACCTTCACTGGAGGATGGCAAATGGCATCCAGAAAACCTCTGCTAGCTGGGAAGTCATGTGGCTGGTGTCTGCTCCAAGTTCTGGTTTCAAAATAGCTTTCTCCCAGGATGTTCCTCTCTAGGCCTCAGCTCCTCTTCAAGATGTCATTTTTAGTTGCTCTTGGAGTATTTGTCCTCTCTTAGCTTCTCCTGAGCAAGAGTCTGCTTTCAACAGCCGTCTTCAAACAGTCTCTCATCTGCAGCTCCTCTCAGCTCCCATGCATTCTTCAAAGTGTCCCTCTTGGCTGTAGCAAGCTTGCTCCTTCTGTTGGAGCTTATATAGGGCTCTAGTGAACTAATCAAGGCCCATGCTGAATGGATGGGGACATGCCTACATGGAGACCATCCAATGAAAGATTCTGCCCACAGCTGAGTGATCACATCTCCACAGAAACATCCAATCAAAAGTCTCCAACCCAATTAACACCAATAAGTTTCCCGCCCACACAAGACTGCATCAAAGAAAATGTCATTTTGGGGGACATAATACATCCCAACCAGCACAGTATAACTTAGTGAAACCTAAAGTAGTCAATGATTGTGATTGAATGTACAAATATAAGAATGTTTTTACATGAGGCAGTACAAATGAATGTCAACTTTGTGAGGTGTTTTAAATGGGATGGTATTGGGGAAAAATGCAATCATTGCAAACTATAATCTATAGCTAACATCAATATTGTAATACATTTCCATTAATTGTAACAAAGGCAATATACCAAAGTTAAAGGTCTCTAAGAGGGGGATATAAGGGAGGGGTATGGAATTCTTGGCATTGTTGTCTGACATTTTTATTGTATTTTATTTTAATTGTATTTTTTATTTTGTTGCATTTTAGTTGTCATTTTTTTCTTTCTTTTTCTTTTTCTTTTTCTTTTACCTCTTCCTCTTTCTTTGTAGTAGAAATGGAAATGTCCTCATATTGGTTGTGGTGATGAATGCATAACTATGTGGTTATACAGAGAATAATTGATTGTTTACTTAGGAAGGAATGTATGGTATGTGAAAGAAACCATCTAAAAACAAGCAGAGGGATAGAAGTGCTGGAGAAAATTGGAGAAAGGGATGCACCTAATCACCATTGGTGGGGAAGTAGAATGGTGTAGGTCATCTGGAGGGCAGTGTGGTGGCTCTACAGGAAGCTCAGCATGGGGTTGTCATATGGTTCTGTAATCCTGTCATTGGGTATATACCTGGAAGAACTGAAAAGAGGGACAAGAATGGACATTTGCACAGTGTGGTTTATGGTGGCAGTATTCACAATTCACAGTGGATGGAGGTGGCCTAAAGGTACATCAACTGATGAATGGAATGTCAAACTGTGGTGTATACATACAATGGAATACTGAGCTGCTACAAGAAGGAATGAAGTTGTGAGGTATGCAACTAGATGAAAGGACATTGATGACTGTAAGTTGAGTGAAATAAACCAGAAATGAAAAGACAAACATTATATAATGCCTCACTCATATGGACTAACTATAATGTGCAAACTCTGAGAATTGAATCTGAGAGCATAGGTTATCAAGGGGAGGTTTATAGTAAAGGTTCCTAGATTGTAAGCTTATACAGCAGTTACATCTATTCCTGATTATTAATGGCTATTTCTGAATTCTGATGTGCTGAGCTCTTTGTGCATAACCTAGTTGGTACCTGGAACTTTGGGTATCTGTGTGACACCTGAAATTCAGAACCAGAGTCTTCAGCTATGAATATCAACATTTCCCCATACAGCAAATATTAAAAAGTCTTAAAAATAGATCAGACTTCAATTAGTGATATGAATGAAATGGACTTGGTTAGGACTAAGATAAATCAGAATAAAGGTAAAGGATGATAGTGGTGGTGTTTTAAAACCTCAACTTCTGTGTGAGACCAAAGGAAGATAAGTTTATTAAGTGTAAAATCTATATTTTTATAACACACTATATAATTCAACCTGTGTGGTCAGTTTGATCAAAAACCGGAATTACATGGAATTTTGAATAGGGAATGAAATGTACTTGGTTTGCACAGGTTATTGTGAAGCCCCAATATATTCCAGAGTAATTTGGGCAGAGAATAAAAATGTATTTCCTCAGACAATTTCCTGGAAACATATGAACAACCTAGACTGACCAGAGAAGAAACAGAAGACCTCAACCAACCAATCACAATCAAAGAGATCAAATCGGTCATCAAAAAGCTTCCCACAAATAAATGCCCAGGGCCAGATGTCTTCACAGGGGAATTCTACCAAATTTTCCAAAAAGAATTGACACCAATCTTACTTAAACTCTTTCAAAACATTGAAGAAAATGTAACACTACCTAACTCATTTTATGAAGCTAACATCAATCTAATACCAAAACCAGGCAAAGATGCTACAAAAAAGGAAAACTACCGGCCAATCTCCCTAATGAATATAGATGCAAAAATTCTCAACAAAATACTTGCAAATCAAATCCAAAGACACATTAAAAAAATCATACACCATGACCAAGTGGGGTTCATTCCAGGTGTGCAAGGATGGTTCAACATAAGAAAATCAATGAATGTATTACAACACATTAACAAATCAAAAGGGAAAACTCAAATGATCATCTCAATAGATGCTGAAAAAGCATTCAACAAAATCCAACATCCCTTTTTGATAAAAACACTTCAGAAGGTAGGAATTGAAGGAAACTTCCTCAACATGATAAAGAGCATATATGAAAAACCCACAGACAGCATGGTACTCAATGGTGAGAGACTGAAAGCCTTCCCCCTAAGATCAGAAACAAGACAAGGATGCCTGCTGTCACCACTGTTATTCAACATTGTGCTAGAAGTGCTAGCCAGGGCAATCCAGCAAGACAAAGAAATAAAAGGCATACAAATTGGAAAAGAAGAAGTAAAACTGTCATTGTTTGCAGATGATATGATCTTATGTCTAGAAATCGATAATACAGCTACTAGAGCTAATAAACAAATTTAGAAAAGTAGTAGGATACAAGATTAATGCACATAAGTCAGTAATGTTTCTATATGCTAGAAAGGAACAAACTGAAGAGACACTCAAGAAAAAGATACCATTTTCAATAGCAACTAAAAAAAATCAAGTACCTAGGAATAATCTTAACCAAAGATGTAAAATACCTAAACAAAGAAAACTACATAACTCTATTAAAAGAAATAGAAGGGGACCTTAAAAGATGGAAAAATATTCCATGTTCATGGATACAAAGGCTAAATGTCATTAAGATGTCAATTCTACCCAAACTCATCTACAAATTCAATGCAATCCCAATCAAAATTCCAACAACCTACTTTGCAGACTTGGAAAAGCTAGTTATCAAATTTATTTGGAAAGGGAAGACACCTCAAATTGCTAAAAACACTCTAAAAAAGAAAAACCAAGTGGGAGGACTTACACTCCCTGACTTTGAAGCTTATTATAAAGCCACAGTTGTCAAAACAGCATGGTACTGGCACAAAGATAGCCATATAGATCAATGGAATTGAATTGAGAATTCAGAGATAGACCCTCAGATCTATGGCCGATTGATCTTTGATAAGTCGCCCAAAGTCACTGAACTGGGTCATAATGGTCTTTTCAACAAATGGGGCTGGGAGAGTTGGATATCCATATCAAAAGAATGAAAGAGGACCCCTACCACACACCCTACACAAAAATTAACTCAAAATGGACCAATGATCTCAATATAAAAGAAAGCACCATAAAACTTCTAGAAGATAATGTAGGAAAACATCTTCAAGACCTTGTATTAGGTGGCCACTTCCTCGACTTTAAACCCAAAGCACAAGCAACAAAAGAAAAAATAGACAAATGGGAACTCCTCAAGCTTAGAAGTTTCTGTACCTCAAAGGAATTTCTCAAAAAGGTAAAGAGGCAGCCAACTCAATGGGAAAAAATTTTTGGAAACCATGTATCTGACAAAAGACTGATATCTTGCATATATAAAGAAATCCTACAACTCAATGACGATAGTACAGACAGCCCAATTATAAAATGAGAAAAAGATATGAAAAGACAGTTCTCTGAAGAGGAAATACAAATGGCCAAGAAACACATGAAAAAATGTTCAGCTTCACTTGCTATTAGAGAGATGCAAATTAAGACCACAATGAGATACCATCTCACACCAATTAGAATGGCTGCCATTAAAAAAACAGAAAACTACATATGCTGGAGGGGATGTGGAGAAATTGGAACTCTTATTCATTGTTGGTGGGACTGTATAATGGTTTAGCCACTCTGGAAGTCAGTCTGGCAGTTCCTTAGAAAACTAGATATACAGATACCCTTTGATCCAGCGATTGCACTTCTCGGTATATACCTGGGAGATCGGAGAGCAGTGACACGAACAGATATCTGCATGCCAATGTTCATAGCAGCATTATTCACAATTGCCAAGATATGGAAACAACCCAAATGTCCTTCAACAGATGAGTGGATAAATAAAATGTGGTATATACACACGATGGAATACTACACAGCTGTAAGAAGGAACAATGTCATGAAAACATATGACAACATGGATGAACCTTGAAGACATAATGCTGAGCAAAATAAGCCAGGCACAAAAAGACAAATATTATATGCTACCACTAATGTGAACTTTGAAAAATGTAAAACAAATAGTTTATAATGTAGAATGTAGGGGAACTAGCGATAGAGAGCAATTAAGGAAGGGGAAACAATAATCCAAGAAAAACAGATAAGCTATCATGGGTAAATTTAACATTCTGGGAATGCCCAGGAATGACTATGGTCTGTTAATTTCTGATGGGTATAGTAGGACAAAGTTCACAGAAATGTTGCTATATTATGTTACTTTCTTGGGGTAGAGTAGGAACACATTGGAAGTAAAATAGTTATCTTAGGTTAGTTTTCTTTTTCTTACTCCCTTGTTATGGTCTCTTTGAAATGTTCTTTTATTGTATGTTTTTTTTTAATTTTTTTTATTTTTCATACAGTTGATTTACAAAAAAAAGTTTAAAAAAAAAAAAAAACAAGGAGAAAAATATGCAGAGTCCCCTTGAGGAGCTGGTGGAGAATGCAGAGGTATTGGCCGGCCCTACCTCGATGGTTTCTAACATGCCCACAGACATAGGGGACTGATGGTTTGATGGGTTGAGCCCTCTACCACAGGATTTGCCCTTGGGAAGACTGTTGCTGCAAAAGATAGGCTAGGCCTCCCTATAATTGTGCCTAAGAGCCTCCTCCAGAGTGCCTCTTTGTTGCTCAGATGTGGCCCTCTCTCTCTAGCTAAGCCAACTTGAAAGGTGAAATCACTGCCCTCCCCCTACGTGAGATCAGACACCCAGGGGAGTGAATCTCCCTGGCAATGTGGAATATGACTCCCGGGGAGGAATGTAGACCCGGCATCGTGGGATGGAGAACATCTTCTTGACCAAAAGGGGGATGTGAATGGAAATGAAATAAGCTTCAGTGGCAGAGAGATTCCAAAAGGAGCTGAGAGGTCACTCTGGTGGGCACTCTTATGCACAATATAGCCAACCCTTTTTAGGTTCTAAAGAATTGGGGTAGCTGGTGGTGGATACCTGAAACTATCAAACTACAACCCAGAACCCATGAATCTTGAAGACAGTTGTATAAAAATGTGGCTTATGAGGGGGGACAGTGGGATTGGGGGGGCCATAGGGATCACACTCCTGTTTGTCTAGTTTGTGGATGGATGAGTGGAAAGGTGGGGGAAGGAAAGAAACAAACAAACAGACAGACAAGGGTGCCCAGTGTTCTTTTTTTCTTTAGTTGCTCTTTTTCACTTTAATTATTTTTCTGGTTATTTTTGTATGTGTGGTAATGACCGTGTCGGGGATTGATTTTGGTGATGAATGTACAACTATGTAATGGTACTGTGAACAACCAAATGTACAATTTGTTTTGTATGACTGCATGGTATGTGAATATATCTCAATAACATGAATATTAAAAAAAATGTATTTGCAAAGCCCCCTGAGGGCCTGGGGAAAAATGTGGAAATATTAAACTTCCCCACCTGTGGAATTACTGATACTCTCACAAGCACTGGAGAATACCATTGCAGTGGGCCAAGCCTTTGATCTTGGGGCTTGACCTTATGAAGTTTGGTTACTGCAAAGGAGATGCTAAGCCTACTTAAAATTGTGCCTAAGGGTCTCCTCCATCCCCAGGGAACCTTTCTGTTGCTCAGATGTTGCCTCTCTCTCTCTCTAAGCCCGCACAGCAGGTAAACTTGCTGCCCTCCCCCCTCTGCAGGACATGAATCCCAGGGTTATAAATATCCCTGGCAATGTGGGGACATGACTCACAAGTATGGGCTTGGCCCTGGCATTGTGGAATTGAGAAAGCCTTCTTGGACCAAAAGGCAGAAGAGAAATGAAACAAAATAAAGTTTCACTGGCTGAGAGATTTTAAATGGAGTTGAGAGGTCATTCTGGAAGTTATTCTAATGCCTGATATGATATCCCTTTTTAGTTTTTAGTGTATTGTAATAGCTAGAAGGAAATACTGAAACTGTTGAACTGCAACCCAGTAGCCTTGATTACTGAAGATGATTTTATAACTATATAGCTTATACTGTGTGACCACGTGATTGTAAAAATCTTGTGGCTCTCAATCCCTTTATCCAGTGTGTGGACAGAAGAGTAGGAAAATGAAGACAAAAAGTAACAGAATTATACAGAAGTATGGGGCATATGTGACGTTTTGGGTGTTCTTTTATACTTTAATTTCAATTTTTTTTTTGGAGTAAGGAAAATGTTCAAATATTGATTGAGGTGATGAATGCACAACTATATGATGGTACTGTGAACAATTGATTGTAACTGTGGATGATTGTATGGTATATAAATATATCTCAGCAAAAAAAATCATATACTAAAAAAAAAACCTTTAAAAAAAAAATCATGGCTCTTTTGGGGTCCATAACAGTTTCAAACCAGCACAGCCATAGACGCAATTAGAAAACTGATTATTTAAATCCACAAACTATCCTCACAGTAACAATCAGACCAGGGATTTTTGACCTAAAAAATGACACCAGAAACTATAGAAGTTGACATGTGAATGTAACCATAACAAAGAAATTCATGGAACATTTCTAAAATGAAAATTATTAGGAGTTAGCAATCTTAAAACCATATTGAAATATGCCATTTTTAGCTCCAATTTATAAAAAACTTGGAAGTCATCACACTTGTCCATAAACCAAGAAAAATAATCCTGAAGAAACTGACAATAAATGGCTTTTCTAGAACACATTAAAGAACTGATGCAGGGAAAACAACCACCCCATGATATGGAGAGAGGGGTGGATCATAGATCACAGCAGAAACCTGCTAAGCCAGACCAGAAGCTGCTGGAAACTTAAACTTCTAGGAACCCTTAATATCTCATTTCTAGAAAATGTTGGAGTCTGAGTGTGGACCAACTTGAAGATAAAAACTTCTGGGGAAAGCAGAAAATTTAAACAAAACTTCCCGGAGCCTGCATTCTTGCACATTTCTGTGTATTTGGCTTTGATGAAGAAAGCCATGGTGATGAATCAAGAATTATCCCCTTGCAGTTCTGATGGGGGAAGGGAACAATAATAACTGTGAGATATGTACAGGGCATTATCCATATAAAGCCTCATCCATAAAATAGAAGCAGAAGGAGCACTTTCTAACTCATTCTTTGTGATTAAGTAATAGGCAGCCACTGCCTAGCCACCCTTGAATATTGAGAAAGTGATTAAATGATAGGAAGGGGTAGTAACAGACAAGGTAGGATTTAACAAAGGATAACAAATACTGAATTCTTATGTGTGTGTATGTACACACACACACACACACATCTTTTTTATATGCTAGGGTACTTGAATAGCTAAAAGGAAATAACTGAAATGGTGGAACTTTAATCTTTGAAGTTTGCTCTATAGCTACTCATTAAATTGTACTTTGAAAGTTATCATCTTTCTGTATATATCTCATATTTAACAATAAGGAGATAACTGAAACTGTGGAACTGTAATCCATAAAATTCTTTGAAATTACCTATATAACTACTTGTTGAATCATACTTTGAAAGTCATCACCTTTCTGTACATATGTTATGTATCATGATAAGGAAATAACTGAAATTTTGGAACTGTAGCCATAACATTCTCTAAAATTTGCTCTTTAACTACTTGTTAAATTGCTTTTAAAGTTATCACTGTTCTGCATATATGTTAAATTTCACAATCAAAATGTATTACAAAAAAGTCAGCAAACTAGAAATAAAATGAAGCTTCCTTAACTTGATAAAGCATGCCTAGAATAAACCTATAGCTAACAACATACTTAATGATGTGAAACTGGATGCTTTCACCATAAAATGAGGGGGGCAAGAATGTCCTCTATTATCACTCATATGGAACACTGCACCAGAAGTCCTAGCTAGTACAATAAACAAGGAAAAGAAATAAAAGTTATACTAACAGGGACAGACAACATAAAACTCTCTTTGGTTTCAGAAAGCATGATTACCTACATAGAAAATACTGAATAAACACCTCCCCCCCCAAAAAAAAAACCTGCTAGAACTAAAAGCAGAAAGTGCAAAGTCACAGGATACATGGCTAATGTTCAAAAGTCAATTTCTTTTTTATATATGAGCAATGAACAACTGGACTTCGTAATTTAAAAGAAACTCCACTACAATGCTCTCCCCAAATGACATACTCCAGTATAAATCTAATAAAATATGCACAGAATTTATATATAGGTTACTAAAAGTTCTGATGAAATAAATAAAAAAGATTAAATAAATGGAGAGATAGTCCGTGTTCATGAATTCGAAGACTTGATATTGTTAAGATGTCAGTTCTTCCCAACTTCATATCTAGGTTTAATGCAATCTATTGAAAATACCAACAAGCCATTCTGTAGACATCAATAAGCTTATTTTAAACTTTATATCAAAAGGTAAAGATACAGAATAAGAAAAAAGACAATACAAGGAAAAGAACTAAGTTGGAAAACTCAGAGTACCCATTTTCAGGACCTCATGAAGATACAATAATCAAGACAGAATTTTATTTGTAAACACAGAACAATGGAGCCGAAATGAAGTCTAGAAGTAGACTCACAAAATATAATCAACTGGTCTTTTACAGGGAAGCAAATGCTTTACAATTGAGAAGGGATAGCCTTTTCATCAAATGGTACTGAAACAATTGGATTTCCAATGAATAAAAAATGAACACTTCACCTTCATAGAAAGAAACCCATCATGAATTATAGATTCAAATATAATAAGAAAATCTGTAAAACTTCCAGAAGAAAACATAGGAGAAAATCTAGGTGACCTTTGGTTTGGTGATCAAATTTTAGATACAATACCTAAAGCATGATTCATGAAAGGAACAATGGTAAGTCTGACTTTAGTAACATGAAAAAAAAAAAAAAAAACAACTTGTGCTTGATGAAACACACTGTAAGAGAATGCAAAACAATCTACAGACTGGAGAAAATATTTGCAAACCACATACACAATGAAGTACTTTTTTCCAAAATGTACCATGAACACTTGAAATTCAATTATAAGCAAATTAAAACCTAATTAAAAAATTGGAAATGTCTGAACAGACATCTCACCAAAGAAGATAAATAGGTAGAAAATAGGCATAACAAGCATATTGAAAGATGCACAACATCATTTGTATTAGGAAATTACAAATTAAAACAACAATATGATACAACTATACACACTTACTAGAATGGTTAAATAGAAAACAAAAAAAAAAAACACAAAAACTTACAATACCAACGTGGAATATGACTCCCGGGGAGGAATGTAGACCCGTCATCGTGGGATGGAGAACATCTTCTTGACCAAAAGGGGGATGTGAAAGGAAATGAAATAAGCTTCAGTGGCAGAGAGATTCCAAAACGAGCCGAGAGATCACTCTGGTGGGCACTCTTATGCACACTTTAGACAACCTTTTTTAGGTTCTAAAGAATTGGGGTAGCTGGTGGTGGATACCTGAAACTATTAAACTACAACCCAGAACCCATGAATCTCGAAGACAGTTGTATAAAAATGTAGCTTATGAGGGGTGACAGTGGGAATGGGAAAGCCATAAGGACCAAACTCCACTTTGTCTAGTTTATGGATGGATGTGTAGAAAAGTAGGGGAAGGAAACAAACAGACAAAGGTACCCAGTGTTCTTTTTTACTTCAATTGCTCTTTTTCACTCTAATTATTATTCTTGTTATTTTTGTGTGTGTGCTAATGAAGGTGTCAGGGATTGATTTAGGTGATGAATGTACAACTATGTAATGGTACTGTAAACAATCGAAAGTACAATTTGTTTTGTATGACTGCGTGGTATGTGAATATATCTCAATAAAATGATGATTAAAAAAAAAAAAAGAGTGCATGGCACACAGTAAAAAAAAAAAAAAAAAAAAACTTACAATACCAATTTCTGTCAAGGATGTGGAGCACTAGTGACTCACATTAATTGTTGGCAGGAATGAAAAATGGTACAGCCAACACTTTGGAAGACTGGTAGTTTATTGTAAAGCTAAACATAATTTCATCATGCAATCCAGGAATTATACTCTAGGGTATTTACCAAACTGACTTGAAAATTTATGCTCACACAATAAACTTCACATGGACATTTATAGCAGCTTTATTTATAGTCATCTGAAACTGGAAGCAACCATGTTGTTCTTCAATGATGAATTAATAAACAAGCTTTAGTGAATCCATGCAATGGAATATTACTTAGGAATAAATAGAAATAAACTATCATGTCATTTAGAAGGCATGGATATTAAATGCATATTGCTAAGTGAAAAAAGCCAGCCTGTAAAGACAACATACTAATATTTCTAATATTTCAAATATATGATATCTTGGGAAAGGAAAAACTAAATTGATGGAAAAAATTTCAGTGGTTATAAGGGATTTTTGAGAACAGAGGAAAGGTGGAACAGGTAAAGCACAAGGAATGTTTTTGGACAGTGAATCAATTCTGCCTGATACTGTAATTGTAGATGCATGGCAACTATGCAGTTGTCTAAACTCAAGGAATTTTACAGAAACAAGAGAAAAACTTCAAGTATCCAAATTTTAAAAAATCCTCTAGGAAGTTGAGGGAGTCTCATGATAGAATGCAGAAAGTGACAGAAATATCTAAACTGTATTACAAATTTATGAAACAACTTCACTGAAGTGAGAGTGAGGGGAAGGTGCCAACCTAAATAAGTTGGAAGTGACTGGAGTCTTCAATGATTAAAAAACTGCACATGAACACTGTACTCTAGTTGTTAAAGATTTTCCCTACTATAATGTACAGCTTAATATTTCTGAAACTTCCATATATATATATATATGGGATTGACAGTTAATTAAATGGGTGGTGGCTGTTGATCTAGGTTTCTCATTCTTGGAGTGAGAATTTACTGACTAAACAAGGAGCGGAGGGTAGAATGATCCAGGTTTTAATATATTAGAGTTGGAGACATCAATATGAATTCATGTTTAACTTAATACAGATGTACATATGATTGTATACATACATATTAGTAGATCTAAGTATATAAACAAGTTAGTATAATCACACATAACATTCCCTTGCTTTGCCAGCTTAAAGGGAATAGGAGCAATAACAGTGCAGAGCACATAATGCGTGGATATAGTTTTCCAAAACTATTCTCTAATAAAAGAACTTATGGATACTTGGGAAAATGGCAGATTTTAAGAATAGAAAAGATAACCTTAGAGAACCTTGTAGTGTTAGAATGTAAGAAAGTGCTGACACACACACATGCACAAACATTTTGATGTGTGTATGCCCAAGGTTAACAGGAGCCAATTGAAAAATGTCCCATTGGCCACTGCTGGAAAAATATGTGCAACAAAATAGATAATGTACAATTGTATTATAATCCAAAGTATAAAATAAATATGCATGGGTCACACTTATATAAATAATTGAATAAAAAAATAAATGAGGGAAGGAAAAAATTTCCCTATGGTGATTTGAAGCTGTATGCTCCCCAGAAAAACACATTATTAGATGTAATCCATTACAGTGATAGTGAACCTATTGTAAGTAGAACTTTTTGATGAGGTACTTCAGTTAAGGTGTGTCCCACCTCCATCAGGATGGCTTTTAATCCAATTACTAGAGCTCTTTATAAGAGGATGAAATTCAGAGAGAGAGAAAGCCACAGAGGGTAAGAAGCTGAAATCAATGAAACCCAGAAGAGAAGGGAAAGCACAAGGAATGTTTTTGGACAGTGAATCAACATCATATGCCATGCCATATGACAAAGCAGTCAAGGATCATTGGCAGCCAGCTCCAGAAAACCACAGTCTTTTGGAGAAAAAAAAAACATTGCCTTGATGCCTTGATTTGGACATTTCTCCAGATTCAAAACAATAAGCAAAAAAAAAAAAATTATCATTGTTTACCTCAAGCCATTTCATGATTTGCTTCAGCAGCTTAGGAAATAAAACCAGATTTTCATATAGATGGTGGGGTGCTGCTATGACAAATATCAAAAATGTGGAAACAGCTTTGAAAATGAGTAGTGGCTAGAGGCTGGAAAAAATTGTTTGGTACTTGATAGAAAAGGACTATACTGCTTTGAAGAGACTTTTGGTAAAAATATGGATCTAAAAGTACTTCCAAAGATTCTCTAGAAGGAAATGATGAATGTGTTATTGGAACCTAGAGGAAAGGCAATCCTTATTTTAAAGTGGCAGAGAACTTGGCAAACTTGAGTTCTAATGTTGGATGGAAGGCAGAACTTGAGAGTGATGACAGTGGAAATTTAGCTAAGGAGATTTCAAACCTAAATATTAAGAGTGCAGCCTGGTTTCTCTTTGCAGCTTAGAGTAAAATGTGAGAGTGTAGGGGAAAACCAAGATCTGAACTCCTGGGCACAAAGAAACCAGAAATTGATAGTTTGGAATATTATGAACTTCCAGAAAGCTCATCCCCAGAGTCGCTCATCTAGTAAGGACTAGCATGGAACTTGAACTTGAATTTTCTGCTTCTAAAGCACACTCTTGCTTCACTATAATAGGCAGCCACCCTCTGTTATCCATGTGTCCTCTATATATGTACAAAACCCATTCATTGCTGAGCAAAAGATCTCTTTGAAGTAGTTATTTCTTTTAGAAATAGGGCTGGTTAAGTCCTTTATATACAATCTGAAGAGTTTCATCATTATTAAGATCATGCTGAAAGTCAGTTCAGGATATGAATTTTTTTTACTTCAGTTAATTTTTACCATCAATGGAAGTAGACATGAGCATAAATAAACCTCTCAAAAGTCTCATTTGATGTTCAGGATGATCTTTTCAGTACTGTAGAATCATTTATTCCTGTAGCCTTCTCAATTATCAAGGGGTAGCTAAAGAGTTCCAGTTGGGGAGAATTAACCTTTTGCCTCCACCACAGCTCTCCAGAGCCACTTGCTATTGTTGCAATCTAAATTACTCAGGAGTGAAAATTTGCAGCAACCACATAAGAAAAGATTCTCTGGGAGGCCAATGCCTTTCTTTTTTCAGTTGTAAGGGAAGAAAAAAGCACACCATGTGTTGTCAAGTACAACTAAATTTACCTTGAAAGACATCTTAGGCAATCATGCAGTGAATTACAAGCTATCATATAAAATGATGTGTATTTTTCTTTTTGCAACAAAGGTGAATGAAATTGTGCATACATAAATATTATGTGTGCTATATATATAGAAACTCTAATGCTAGTTAAAGCTTTTATTTAAAGCATTTATTCAGATTAAATTGAATCTGAAATCAAGGGAGATTATAATTGGGCCTGACAATGAAGTCATTTTACTCAATTCCATCATGGAAATCTACCTACTGTGAAATCCACATAAATTTAGAGCATAATAAAGAAGAAATAACTGTCATCCAAAGTGCAAAACTCCCTCTAATCCTGCTCCTTTTTTTTTGTTTTTTTTCTATCCTATGGAGCTGAGTCACTTGGAGAGCAGCAAAGACTGATTTCAAAAACAAACTGGGACTCCAATGAAGGTTTTCAATGAATTCTCCAGGAGAAGCTGGCTGGCTGAAGTAGAGGTGGAAATTCACTCTTCTGACTGGTGAAATCATCACTTCTTTTAAAACCTTCAACTGAAGAGATGAGACTTCCTTCATTGTTGAGTACAGTCTCCTCAGTTTATTGTAGATATGGTCTGCTAAAGATACAATCAACTTACTGATGATTTAAGTCCTTGAAATGTCCCCACAGTAACAATCAGGCCAGTGTTTCCTTGACCCAACAACTGGGCATCATCACCTGGCCAAGGTGACACATGGCCCTAACCATCACAATCTACCCCTTGTCAGCTATACACATCACCTTAAACTATAATTAATCTCTAAATAAAAAACATTAACAATCATACTTTTTGCCTAACAATGTTAAATTTTCTTGCATACCACCAGAAATGTGCTATGCTATTATCTGTAAAGTAGGGTACAAGTCCTTGGGTAATATTCACTCTTAAACTTGATATCCTATAACTTCAGCACTCTATCATGAAGCCAATACATGTATGTCATATGTTAATGGGATAAGATAGGAAAGAAAACAAAGATATTTGGTTTATGTACATATGCAAGCATTCATAATAAAACAAGGAAGAAATATTCATATTACAGTAATATTCTATTCCAGTATTCACTTCTGTAATTGGTCACATGGTCTTAGTTAATATTTATCACTTCCTAAAATTAGTTTTACACATATTAGGTCTGTGTGTATCTTTAATCACAAAATCACAAAATGAAAATAATGGAATTCCAGAGTATTTCCAATTCTCAATTTACTTTCCAGTTTTTAAAATACTTGATTCAGTAAAATTTTTGTTATAATATAAAACAGTCAACATCTCTTAGAGTTCAAGGTAATGAAATTTGCCTTATACATCAGCCTTTTCCTTAGATGAATAATGGAAAGATAAACCCACTTTTTTCACATTCCCTTGTTGCGTATAAAAGTGGTTCTAGCATACCACATATAATTCCAAAAGACAGTGGGAATATGGAGTGTCTCCCACCTTGATAATCCCATGTTTCTTTCCCCTTTGCATTTGCTTCTAGCTACAAAATATAAAAGATAAACTTGGTTTTCTACTTTGGAGCCCTCTCCAACTATAGGTGTGCAAAATTTTAAAGCATGTAGTTTACAATCACAAATAGCTTTATGTATTTTCTCACAAACAGGATCTTACGTAATTATGATAGTAATGAATTTAAATTTATTTATCAACTAAAAAAACATTTCAAACAAAACAAAGCAAAGCATGGGAAAAACAAATATCCTGAAATAACTTCATTCCTTCCAATATACTCCATCCATATCAAAAGAAAATTAATGAACAATAGTCACACCTGATCATTCCCATATCATTAAGATCACCCTCAGTATCTTGTCTGTTCTTATTAGATTATCATTCCCCCTTCACTAGCCACTGTCTATCTCTAGGTCCCCTATATTCTACAATATAAGAAATTTATTTTACATTTTTCAGAGAGTTCACGTTAGTGGTAACTTTTTAAAAATATGCAGGTTTATTTTCATTTTGTATATGAGGTTCCTGTGCCTTTAATAGCATGTGACCAATAAATCATTATTAAATATGTAAATAAACCTCAAAAAGTTTGTTATTTTCCTAAGGTCATATGGAAAGTGACTGGCATTTGCATGTTCCAGCTTGGGAGCTTGACCATCTTAATAATATTGGAGAACCCTTGGAATTTTGGGAGATTAAGTATTGGGTACCAAATATTTGTCTTGTGGAAAGAAGGTTCTTCAGATATACTTGTAAGTTAGCTCCTTGGCATAAAGGCTCAGACACATTTTATCTCATTTAGGCATAATTTTAAGAGATGATTCTAATTTATCTGTATAGTTGTTATATTACCTGTCATTGTTTTTATCTTCTTCTAAGTATCTGATGGGTTTTGATGTCTTTTCAATAAACCAAAATAGAATAGCAAGTAGAATTCTTGAGTCACCTTCATTTGATCAATTCCCATAGAATTAAGACCCTAACTGGTAAAGCCTCAATTTTAACATGTGTTTTTTATAAATCAATATCTGCCCTATCAGTTCCCCTTTACATTTATGACCTAAGGACATTTATAAATGATTCAATGTCTCTTTTAAATAATGGTATCTGGGAGAATTTTTCTTCCCAAAAGAAAGTATGCACTTGGTCTTTGGCACTTCAGATTATTTACCCAACATCAATTCACCTTCCTCAGTTCATGAACCTATCCCGATTTTATATAAACATGTGCACCTACGGAAGCTGGACTCATCTTCAATTTAGTGTTAAAAGACATCCAGCTCTGGAATTCACCTACCGACTCTTGAGTGAGCACTGGAACTGTGTTGATGCAATCATACTAAAGTCAAAGACTTACATTTCTCCACTGACTGATGTATATGACTGTCCTGATTATTGCTGCATTAAAAATCCCCAATTTATTTTGTTCGTGAATCTGCAGCTTTTGTGGGGCTAAGTGAGGATGGCTGGTCTCTGCTCCTTGTGACATCAGCTGGGCAGCTGGACTGGGAGAGGAGGATTCAATTCCAAGCTGGCTCATTTACATTGCTTATTATTTGGTGCTATTTCCTGGGAACACAGCTGGGGTCTTCAGTTGCTCATCATGTGGGCCCCGAATGGAACTCTTTGGGATTTTTCACAGTAGGCCACTGTTTTTAAAGAGACAGAAAGTGGAAGCTGCCAGTCTTTTAAGACCGGGACCAGGAAGCAGGTCTTCTGCCATATTCTATTGCCCAAGCATTCAGACAGCCCATTTATATTTAACAGGAGGGAACATAGATCTCATTTCAAGGTGAAAAGAATGTCAAATAATTTGTGGCTCTCTTTAATGTCACAGAGCATTGATTGAGACAAAAGAGGAAAGAGCTTTAAGTTTAATTAAACCTGGTGGATTCAGAGTGGAAAGATGGGAAGAACCTGGATTTTTGGAAATAATGAGCCAATGAGTCAACCCATTCTGGAAATCTCACTATGTCTGGACTCTCACTTATGTGAGATAATACATTTATTCAATTATAAAGCAAGTTTAAATTGAAGTATTTTTTAGTTGCTCTTGCATCATTCTAACTGATACTGAGTTGTATCTGGACTTACAAAACAATCTGAAAAACTTTGATCTGGTTCATAATCTAAAAATGAATTTCTGGAAAGGAAAAGGGGAGAGTGAGAATCAATTAAAAAAAAAAAAGGAGTGTTGTCTGAGTTTGCTAGAGTTGCCATAATGAAGTACCCCCTACAGGGTGGCTTAAAACAACAGAAATTTATTGTCTCAAGAGTTCTAGAGGCTAGAAGTCAGAAATCAAGATGTTGGCAGGCCTTGCTTCCTCAGAAGTTTGCAGGAGTCTGGTAGTTCCTTGCTGGCCATCTACAGCATTCTTTGGCTTGTTGCATTACTCAGTCTCTGCCTCCATCACATGGCTGTCTTCTCAGTCCGTCTGTCTCTGCCAAAATTTCCCCTCCCTGTATGGACACTAATCATATTGTATTAGGGCCCACTCGAATCCAGTCTGGCTTCATTTTAACAAATAACAACTTCAAAGATCCTATTTCCAAATAGGGTCACATTCATGGGACAAGGTGTTAGGACTTGGACATATATTTTTGGAGGACACAATTAAATTCATAACAGGTCCTGAAACTATTTTGTTACCATTTATCAGATATGTTATGGGCCATAATACATTTATTATTAAACAAAATAACAACTGTATTAACACGAATCATGTGCCAGCTCCCTTGAACCAAATTAAAAATCCTTTAGTATCACAGGTAGGTAGTCAAGCACTTTTTTTACAATGTCTATTGCAGATTTTAACTATATCATAATTAATTTGCTAATGGGATTTGGTTATTAATTGACATATTACAAATTGTTAACAATTATTGAAACATCATTGTTTTAGTTTCCTAGGCTGCTTAAAGTAAACACCATGACATGGGTTGAGTTAAACAATGGAAATTTATTCACTCCTGGTTTTGAGGCTGGGAAAAATGTCCAAATCAAGGCATCATCAAGAGGATGCTTTTTTCCTGAAGACCAGCTGCCATGATCTTTGGCTCCTCTGTCACATGGCAAGGCACACGGTGGTGCCTGCTGGTCTCCCCCTTCTCTTCTGGATTTTGTTGATTTCAGCTTCTTGCTTCTATGGCTTTTGCTTTCTCATGTCTGAATTCATTCCATTCATAAAGTTTCCATTAATAGGATGAAGACCCATCCTGATCGGGCTAGGCCAAACCTCAACAAAAGTAGCCTCATCATAAGGTCCTACTTACAATGGGGACTCACATCTCCTGGCATGGATTAGATTTAAGAACCTATTTTCCTAGGATACATAGAGCTTCAAACCATGACAATGAGTCTCTGAAAGTTCTGTCAAAAGCAATTGACTTATCTGTCATTCTATCAATCAAAAATTCTTAATATCAACCACATCTAAATCAGCCAGCAATAATAATCTGGGCCTAGCTTGTATGTAAAACGTACTACATCCTATGAAATGAAAATACATCCCTTTGTATTTATGTTTTTCCAGTCCAGGTGTCTTATTGTAAAATGGAAATAATAACTTCAGGAGCAACCCATTAACCACTCCCACTCCCAGTTCTAAACATCTTAATGTAAATAATTTAATTGTTACTAGTTAAATCCACTAGGATTGAAGTGTAAAACTTTCTTCTACATAAGTTATTTTGAGGGATTAATATTCAAAATTCAAACTTCATAGTCATAATTAAGTTGTTCTCTTTTGTTCTCTCTCTCTCTTCCTTATTCTCTCTCTCACCCTCTCTTTTTCATCAAGTAGATATGGCTAAAATTGTGTCAATTAAACACCAGCTTCTATTTGGGACCTTGGTCAAGTATTTTACTCCCTCAGAACTTATATATCATCCTTTGCAAAATAAGGACTTTTTGAGATAATTTCCAAGGTAATTTTACATTCTAATTCCTTTCTTTTTCCCAACCCTTCTCTTTGTGTGTATATACATATGACTATACATTAACAAACAATTACATTTATATCAACACACAAATAAGCATCAAACTAAATTACATTGACAGCCTCAACCTTCCAGAATATCATATGCTTTACATCATTTCAGTAGATCACATACGAAGATAATTCAAACTATACATATGAATCATTTGCCCCATCATCATATGTAAGTATTTGTATAGCTCTGAACAACAACATATATATTTTGATTTTATATTACATGTAGCTCTAGGAAGGAAATCTATCAACTGAAATTTAAGTTTAGTCCAGCTAGAACTAATAACTGATAAGATGAGATAATCTTTCTTAGTCCCTCCAGTCCAAGAAATTAATGCTTCTTTGAGAAATAGAACAGCTGTGGTATAAACACAGGTGTGCCTTGCAATATTCATAAATAAATATCTGAATAGTTGGTGTTAATAAGTTGTGTCTGTCTCCATTTGTAAAAATTGGAGAGAAGATTAAAAGATAATCTACCAACAAGGGAAAATACAACAAAAAACACATAAATATAAATCTGTTATGCTAGATGCAGTGTTGAAGAGGTATGACATTTACGAAGTGATATAAACTTCTTTTAATTTTGTTCCCTAGACTCTGGTCTGTATCATTTGTTCTGGCAGAGATGAGGCTCTAACCCCCTTGTATTTCTGAAAAAGGTGTTGATGACATTTGTGGTATTGGATGTTGCCAATTTATCCAAATTTTACTTAAGTAATACTCTATCAGTGGCTCATCTATTGAAAAGATTATGTGACATGACCTCAGATACCAAGGGAGATAGGTGTTCTGTATGATACAAAAAGACCCTCAGACAAACATATTTCAAGTTCCTAAAAATAGAACTTGGCTATTTATGATTCAAATCTCAGGCTTGCCATTTACTCATCCAACTTGATAAAGTTGTTTAAACTCCTAAAACTATGGTTTTCTTAACTTGATTTCATTTGCTCATTCTCCTATTTAATTGGTTTCTTCTTTTCAGCTTCCTTTATTGGTTTCTCTTTATTTCTGCAACCTCAAAATATTGGCATGCCAAAGATTTGGGTTAATGGGTCTCTTCTCTATCCATGCTCACTCCCTACGTGATTGCAACTAGGATTGTGGCTTTAAATATCATCAAGCAACACACAAACATTTACAGCACTCAAATATTTTTCTTATTAATTCAATAATTCATATCCATTTACCAAATAAAAATATTCAGTTGTGTGGCTAATAGGCAATATAAAACTGTATTACTGAACCACTACAGTTACATCCATGCCTCAAACATGTACATGTACATTCTTCCTCATCTCACTTTAATAAGTCTGCATAGCTCCAAAACCATGGAATCATATTTGATCCCTCTATGTCTCTAATGCTTCACACCCAGTCTGTGATGGTTTGGATGTATTATGTCTCTCAAATGCTATGTTTTTAATACAATCTTGTGGGGACAGACATATTATTGTTGATTAGGTTGGAACCTATTGATTATTTCCATGGAGATGTGACTCAGTCAACTGTGGGCAAGACCTTTGATTGAATAATTTCCAAGGAGGTGTTACCCCACCTATTCAGGGTGGGTCTTAATTAAACCACTGGAGCCATATAAAAGAGCTGACAAGCAGAAGGATCTCAGAGCACCTTAGAGAGACATTTTGATGATAGCTGTTGAAAGCTGAATCTGACATTTTGGAGAATGCCATTTTGAAACACAACCTGGGAGAAAGCAAACACCAGCCATGTGCCTTCCAAGCTAAAAAAGGTTTTCTAGATGCCATCAGTGTTCTTCAGTGAAGGTACCTTATTTCTGATGCCTTTGTATGGACACTTTTATGGCCTTAAGACTATACCTTTGTAACAAAATAATCCCCCTTTATAAAGGCCACCCCATTTCTGGTGTTTTGCAAAATGGCAGCATTAGCAAACCAGAACACAGTCCTTCAACAAATCATTTGGCACTGCCAATAAAGTATATCTAGAATCCTAAAATTTCCTTAACAACTATTATATACTGGTCCAACCATTATCTCTCATTTGGATTAAGTCAATAGCTACTCTATTAGTCACTCTGCTCCCATTCTTTTTTTCTTAATGCAATTATATTGAGATATATTCACATACCATACAATCATCCAAAGAGTACAATCAATTGTTCCCAGCATCATCATATAGTTTTGCATTTATAACAATAATTTTTGAATTTTCATTTCTCCAAAAAATAAAAAAAAAAATAAAAGTAAAAAAGAACACCCAAAGTATTCCATACCTTTCCACCCCAGTATTGTTCATTTACTTTTTGTCCCCATTTTTCTACTCATCTGTCCATACACTGGAAAAAGGGAGTGTGAGCCACAAGGTATTCACAGTTGTTCAGTCACACCATGTAAGCTACATAGTTATGCAATCATCTTCAAGAATCAAGGCTACAGGGTTGCAGTTCTACAGTTCAGGTATTTCCTTCTAGCTTTTCCAATAAACTAAAAACTAAAAGGGATATCTGCATAATGCTTAAGAATAACCTCCAGAATGGCCTCTTAACTGCATTTGAAATCTCTCAGTCACTGAAACTTTATTTTGTTTCATTTCTCTTCCCTCTATTGGTCCAGAATTCTTTCTCAATCCTATGATGCCAGGTCCAAGCTCTCTTTGGGAGTCATGTCCCAAATTGTCAGGAAGCTTTACTCCTCTGGGAGTCATATCCCATGTAGAGAGGAAGGTAGCAAGTCCACCTGCAGAGTTGGCATAGAGAGAAGGGCCACAGCTGAGCAACAAAAGAGTTTCTCTGGAGATGGTCCTTAGGCACAATTATAAATAGGTTTAGGCTCTCATTTGCAGTAAAAAGCCCCCAGATTGAGGGCTTGACCTACTAAACTAGTAGTCCCTGGTGCTTGTGAGAATATCAGAACTTCCCAGGTTAGGAAGTTTAATATTTCCACATTTTTCCACAGTCCCCCAAAGGGGCTTTGCAAATATTTTGCATTCTCTGCCCAAATTATTCTTGGATGCATTAGGTCTTCATGCTAACCTGTACAAACTAACCAGATCTCACTCCCTATTCAAGGTTCCATTCACCTAGTTGCATACCTCACAATTTCATTCCTTCTTGTAGCTGCTCAATATTCCATTATATGTATATGCCACAGTTCTCCATTCCATTCATCAGTTGATGTACACTTAGGCCACCTCCATCTATTGCAAATTGTGAACACTGCTGCCATAAACACCAGTATGCAAATGTCCATTCATGTCCCTGCTCTTAGTTCCTCCAAGTATATACCCATTAATAGTGTTGCAGGACAATATGGCAACCCCATACTTAACTTCCTGTGGAAACCACATTGCCTTCCAGAGGGGCTACAACATTCTACTTCCCCAAGATGAGTGAATAAGTACATCTCTCTCTCTCTCCACATTTCCTCCAGCACTTGTATCCTTCCTTTTATTTTTTAAACAATTTTATTCACATGCAATACAATCCATACTAAGTAAACAATGAATGATTCCTCGTATTTCACATAGCTATGTAGCCACCCGCACTATCTATATGAGGTCATTTCTATTTCTTCTGTAAAGAAGAAAAGGAGAAAAAAATGAATGAAAAAAGTAAAAGATAGAAGAAAAATAAAAAAATAAAATACAGTGAAAAGGTCAGACAACAAAACACCACAAAGAATCCTGTCACTCCCTTCTCTCCCCCTGTTATAGACATTTAGCTTTAGTATATTGACTTTGTTATAATTAATGGAAGCATATTACAATGTTACTGTTAACAATATATGCTAGTTAGCATTGATTGTATTTTTCCCCTATACCATCCAAGTTTCAATACCTTGCAAATGTTGACATTCATTTTTTTTTCCTCATGTAAGAATATTCTTATATTCGTACATTTAATCACCATCATGGACCACTCTAGGTTTCACTAAGTTATACAATCCCAAGTCTTTGTCTTCTATCTTTCCTTCTGATGTCATACATGCACCTAACTTTCCTCTTTCAACTATACTCACACTCATCTTTGTTCAGAGTACTTACAATATTGTGCTATCACACTATATTGTGCTATCCATTTCTGGATCTATACAATCTATCCTGTTGAAAATACTGTTCTCCTTCAACATCAAATGGCCAATCTCTACCCTCTTTCTGTCTCCTGATAACTTGTGTTTTCAACTTTAACTCTCAAATTTGTTCATTAATATTAGTTCATATTAGTGAGACCATACAGTATTTGTCCTTTTGTTTCCAGCTAATTTCACTCAATGTAATGTCTACTGTCTGCTATTTTGTCTTTTGGATTTTATATACCATAACTCTCTTTCTGCCCTTCCTGATAGTCTTCATTTCTACACTCTTCTCCAAACCTCTCTCTCGTCTTTTATCTGCCTGTAGTACTCCCTTTATTATTTTTTGTAAAACAGTTATCCTGTTCACAAACTCTCTAAGTGTCTGTTTCTCTGAAAATATTTTAAACTCTCCCTCATTTTTGAAGGACAGTTTTGCCAGATACAGAATTCTTGGTTGGCTGATTTTCTCTTTTTGTATCTTAAATATATCATACCACTGCCTTCTCACCTCCATGATTTCTGCTAGAAATCAACACATAGTCTTATCAAGCTTCCCTTATACATGATGGATCACTTTTCTCTTGCTGCTTTCAGAATTCTTTCTTTGTCTTTGGCATTTGATAATCTGATTATTAAGTGTCTTGGAGTAGGTCTATTCAGATCTGTTCCATTTTAGGGTACGCTACACCTCTTGGATCCGTAATTTTATGTCTTTCATAAGAGATGGGAAATTTTCAGTGATTATTTCTTCCATTATTGTTTTCTGCCCCCTTTCCTTTCTCTTCTTCTTCTGGGACACTCACACCACTTATATTCATGTGCTTTATGTGGTTAGTCATCTGAGATGCTGCTCAGATTTCTACATTCTTTTTCCCATCTGTTCTTTTATAGGTAAGATTTCAGATGTTCTGTCCCCTAGTTCATGAATCCTTTCTCCTGCCTCTTCAATCTGCTGTTGTATGTCTCCATCATGTTTTTTATCTCTTCTATTTAGCCTTTCATTTCCATAAGTTCTGTCAATTGTTTTTTCAAGCTTTCAAGTTCTTCTTATGTTCTCCCAATATCTTCTTTATATCCTCCATATCTTTTACTATATCTTCCCTCAGCTCAGTGATTTTATTTTTGAATTGATTTAGAATATTTGTCTGAAAACCTTTAATTAGTTTTTCAACTCCTGCATCTCAAGTGTAAGTTTGTTTCTTTGAGTGTTCCATATATTCATTTTTCCTAGTGTGGCTTACAATTTTTTTGTCTAGGCATCTAGTTGACTTGATTACCCCAATTAGATTTTCCCAGACCAGATTAGCCCAGGTCTCAGGAGGAGAGGGTAGTCAGTATCAAGTTTCCCTAAAGATGAGACACAGAAGATTGTCAGTCTTTCCTGTGAGGCCTCTAGACTCTATGCTTTTCCTCCCCTGCCCAACAGGTTGTGCTTGTCAGCCTGCCACTCCCCACTGGTGTAAAGTCATGTGATGCCTTTAATTCTCAGCAGACATGCCCCTTCCAGGTACCAAGGGTGAATCAGAGCCAAAGCTTAAGCTGTTTCTGATTTTTATTTTCCCCTAAGCCCTGGGATAAGAATTCTCTGAGGGAGTGCAACCACTTGAGCTGTGTCCTGCCCCCCTTTTCTTAAGGAAGATATACTCTTTGGGAAATTATCTCCTTCACTTGACTTCTTACTTTGTCTCTCTATCTTAACTCCACCCTTGCCTGGGTCATCACTGACATTTAAAAATGTCTGAAGCTTTCTCTAATGGGCTACATAGGATTAGAAAAGAAAAAAGAAAAAAGAAAAAAATCCCTTTCCAGAATCAGTCCCCGGTCCCCCAGTTTTGCCAGTGAAGAGCCAGAGTTAGTACCCAGTTCTTTGTGTCCCTTCCCTTGGCAAAACATAAAATTAATTTAATACAAAATATGATACCATTTACTCTCCCTACAATTGGCTGCTACTCACCTTTAAAATTTCATCACAAATATTGTCTTCTCAAAAGACCTATTTTAATTAATTTTTATTAGAGAAGTTATAGGTTTACAGAAAAAAATCATTTAAAAACAGACCACTCTAATATACTCCACCCATTATTTATTAACACTTTGCATTAGTGTGGTACCTTTGTTACAATTGATGAAAAATATTATATTTATACAATTTACTACAGTCCACAGTTTACATTAGGGTGAATTTTTTCCCAATATGCCATCCTATCATTAACTCCTTGTATTAGTGTTGTGCATTTGTTATAACTAATGAAAGAACATTTTTATTACTGTAGTATTAACTATAGGCCTTCATTTGCAATAGGGTTCACTGTGTTATACAGTCCTATATCTTTTAATTTTATCTAGTAATATATACGACCTAAAATTTCCCCTGTTAGCCACATTCAAATATATATCACTGCTGTTAGTTACAATCATAAGATTGTGCTACCATCAGTACCATCCATTTCCAAAACTTTACAATCAACCCAAATAGAAATCCTGTACAAAGCATTAACTCCCCATTCCATACCTCAAACCCAGCCCCTGGTAGCTTATATTCTAGTTTAAAACTCTATGAATTGGCTTATTTGAATTATTTCATATTGGTGAAATCACACAATATTTGTTCATTTGGATATGGTTTATTTCACTCCATATAATGTCTTCAAGGTTCACCCATAAGGACACATGAACCAGAACTTCATTCCTTTTTAATATTCTATTGTATGTACATACCAAATTTTGGTTAATCATGCTTCAGTTGATGGACACTTGGGTTGTTTCCATCTTTTGACAATTGTGAATAATGCCCCTATGAACATCAGTGTGCAAGTGTCTGTTCATGTCCCTGCTTTCAGATCTTCTGCATATGTACCAAGTAGTGGAACTGCTAGATTGCAAGGAAACTCTAAACTTAGATTTTTGAGGAATGGCCAGACTGTCTTCCATGTGGTTGTACCTCTGTACATGCCCATAAGCATTGAATAAGTGATCCCATTTCTCCGCATCCTCTCCAGCACTTGTTATTTTATGTTGTTTTAATAGTAGCTATTCTAGTAGTTGTGGAATGGTTTATCACTGTGGTTTTGATTTGCATTTGCCTACTAGTTAAATAAGTTGAATATCTTTTTATATGCTTTTTTAGACATTTGTATATCTTCTTTAGAGAAATGTCTATTCAGGTCCTTTGCCCATTTTTAAATTGGGTTGTTTGTCTTTTTATTGTGGACCTGTAGAATTTCTTTATATATCCTGTATATTAAACCTTTTAGGATATATGGTGTATTAGTTAGGGTTCACTAGGGAAACAGAAACAACAAGAGATATCTATAAATATAAGATTTTATAAAACTGTCTCATGTAACTGTGGGTATCCATGAGTCCAAATTCCATAGGGCAGGCAACAAACTGGCAACTCAAATGAAGTTGTTTGAAGAATGCCTTGGGAAGCAAACTGGCAACTTCTATGAACTCCTTAGGAAAGATTTCCCTGGTTAGTAAAAGAAGAAGTGAATGACCTCTATCTGTCTTCCTTAGAAGTCTTAAACTGATTGGATTAAATCCAGCTAATTACATTCTCTCATTGTGAAGGACACACCCTTCATTGTTGTAATCAGTCACAGCTGCAGCCAAGTGACTGATGATTTAATAAACCAGCTTTCCAGTTTATCAACCAGCCACAAATGTCCTTGCAGTAGTGGTTAGGCCAGTGCTTGCTTGACCAGACACCTGGGTACTATCACCTGGTTGACACTTGAACCTATCACAGTCCACCCATTGTCAACTTGGCAGTTACACACATTGCCTTAAACTATATATTATCTCTAACTAGAGAACTATAACAAATATATATTTCACCTAGCAATACTCCACCCTCCTGTGTACAACCAGAAACACACTAAATCTCTTCAGAATAGGGTGCAAGTATTTGTGTGACATTAACTCTCAAAATTGGTTTCCTTTAACTTAAATATAATAAAACAAGGAGGAAATATTCATGCTGTCATAGTTCTCATTTCTGTAACTGGTCATATGATCATAGTTCATATTTATCACTACCTTCTTCCACTACCCATTCCATGTTCCTTTTACCCTCAGCAAACACTTCAGCTGGCTGTGGTTCTTTGGCTGGTGGGGTGACCCAGACCTTCATTCCTGAAGTTTCTTGGCCATTGGTAGTCCTGCCTGGATTGGGTTGTTACAGATTTCCATTGACTTTAATTGCAGGGCCTGGTAGTACTAAGAGACGCCCTAGGGGATCTTCTGTATTCCAAGAAATCTCTTATTTACCTCCATTATGTAGTTGCAGTGCTATTTCTCCTTGATAGTCAGGATCAATCACCCCAGCCAGTACAGTAATCCCCTTCCTTGCCTGTTGATTCAGAGGAATAAGTAGCCCAAAGTGGCCAGGTGGTGGTCTTAACTTCCAGTTCAATGGGAGTATTGTTGTGTTTCCTGGTGAAAGTACTCCTTCTGGAACTAAGACTTGTAGACCATCAGAGCTTAAGCTTACAGGGACTGGAAGCAAAAATTTTGCTAGTAGAACACTAGGAGTGATATTGAGTGTTGTCACTCCTTTTTCCAACCCTTGATTCCTGGACCCATGTATCCTGGCTATGGGAAAAACAGCACCATAGAGTGGAGGCTGATTCAGAGCATACACAGCCTCCTGAAGAAAACTGACCCTACCCTAGTTGGCACCATAATTGAGTCTTGAACAGGCCATTCCACCATTCTATCAACCCAGCTGCTTCTGGATTATGGGGAACATGGTAAGAACAGAGAATTTCATGAGCATGAGCCCATTCACTCACTTCATTTGCTGTGAAGTGGGTTCCTTGCTCAGAAGCATTGCTGTGTGCAATACCATGAGGATGGATAAGGCATTCTATAAGTCCATGGATGGTAATTTTGGCAGAAGCATTTCATGCAGGTAAGTCAAACCTATATCTGTAGTATCTGTCTATTCCAGAAAGAACAAACCACTGCCCCTTCCATGATGGAAGTGGCCCAATGTAATCAGCCTGTCACCAGGTAGCAGGCTGATCACTTGGGGAATGGTGCCATATCAGAGACTGATTGTGGGTATCTGCTGCTGGCAGATTGGACACTCAGCAGTGGCTCTGACTGTGTCAGCCTTGATGAGTGGAAGTCCATGATGTTGATCCAATTCATAACCTCCATCATTACCACCATGCCCACTTTGTTTATGAGCCCATTATGCAATGACCAGAGTGGCTGGAGAAAGAGGCTGATTGGGATCCACTAAACAGGTCATCTTATCCAGTTGATTATTAAAATCTTCTGCTGAAGTCACCCTCTGGTGAGCATTCACATAGGGCACACATATCTTCACATTTTTTTCCCACTCAGAAAGGTCTATCCACATACCCTTTCCCCAGACTTCTTTCTCATCAATCTTGCAATCATATTCCTTCCAATTCCCTGACAATCCAGTGAAACCATTAGCAACAGCCCATGAATCAATATACAAATGCATGTCTGGCAAGTTCTCCTTCCAAGCAAAGTGAATAACCAGGTGCACTGCTCAAAGTTTTGCTCACTTGTAGGATTTCCCCTCCCCACTGTTCTTCAAGGACATCTCAGAAAGGGGCTGCAGTGCTGCAGCTGTCCACTTTTGGGTGGTCCCTGCATATCATGCAGAACCATCTTAAACCAGGCCAGAGTTCTCTCTTCCTCAGTCAACTGAATGTAAGGAACTCCCCAAGATGCCATGGCTGTGGGCTGGGAAAGAGAAGGTAAGGTGGAAGGAGTGGGGGCCATGGGCATTTGGGCCATTTCCTCATGTAACTTACTCTTGCCTTTAGAATCTGCTTACGCTCCATCTCATATATACCATTTCTATTTTATGCTGGAGGGCTGCTGTGCACACCCAACTTTATGGCTTGGCAGGTTGGGCAATGCCTAGCTCATGATAGGTACCTCAGGTCTCATGGTAACTTAGTGGCCCATGGTTAAGTGTTCTGTCTCTGCTAAGGCCCAACAGTAGGCCAAAAGCTGTTTCTCAAATGGAGAGTAGTTATCTGCAGAGGATTATAAGGCTTTGCTCCAAAATGCTAAGGGTCTGCCTTTATTCTGCTATAGAAACATCCCAAAGTCTCCAAACAGCATCTCTATTTGTCACTGACACTTTCACCACCATTGGATCAGTTGGATCATATGGTCCAAGTGGCAGAGCAGTTTGCACAGCAGCCTGGACCTGTCACAGAGCCTCATATTGTTGCACTCCCCACTCAAAACAAAAAGCTTTTCTGGTCACTCAGTAAATGGGCTGAAATAGCACACCCAAATGGGGAGTATGTTGTCTCCAAATCCAAAGAGGCCAGCTAAACATTGTGCCTCTTTTTTGGTCATAGGAGGGGCCAGATGCAACAGCTAATCCTTCACCTTAGAAGGGATATCTTGACATGCCCCACACCACTGGACACCTAGAAATTTTACTGAAGTGAAAGGCCTTGCATTTTTGTTGGATTTATCTCCCATCCTCTGCCACACAAATATCTTACCAACAAATCTAGAGTTGCTACTTCTTGATCACTATGTCCAATCATCATGATATCATCAATAAAATGGAACAGTGTGATGTCTTGTGGGAGGGAGAAATGATCAAGATCCTTGCAGACAATGTTATGATGTAGGGCTGGAGAGTTTATATACCCCTGAGGTAGCAGTGAATGTATACTGCTGGCCTTGACAGGTGAATGCAAACTGTTTCTGCTCATCCTTACTAACAGCTATTGAGAAACAAGCATTTGCCAGATCATTTGCTGCATACAAGGTAACAGGGGATGTGTTGATGTGCTCAAGCAATGATACCACATCTGGAAAAGCAGCTGCAATTGAAGTTACCACCTGGTTAAGCTTACAGCAATCCACTATCATCCTCCAAGACCCATCTGTTTTCTGCACAGGCCAAATAGGAGAGTTGAATGAGGATGTGGTGGAAATCACCAACCCTGCTCCTTCCTTCAAGTCCTTAAGAGTGGCATTATTCTCTGCAATCCCTCCAGGAATCTCCTATTGCCTCTGGTTTACTATTTTGCCAGGCAGGGGCACTTCTAGTGGCTTCCACTTGGCCTTTCCCACCATAATAACCCTCACTCCATGGGTCAGGGAACCAATGTGAGGATTCTGCCAGGTGCTGCCTATGTCTATTCCAATTATATATTCTGGAACTGAGGAAATAACCACAGAATGGGAGCAGGGACCCACTGGACCCACTGTAAGATGGACCTGAGCTAAAACTCCATCCATCACAAGACCTCCATAAGCCCCAACTCTGACTGGTGGTCCAGAGTGATGTTTTGGGTCTCCCGGAGTTAATGTCACTTCTGAACCAGTGTCTAATAATCCACAAAATATCTGATCATTTCCTTTTCTCCAATGCACAGTTACCCTGGTAAAAGGCTGTAGTTCCCCCTAGGAAGGCTGGGAGGAAGACAACAGTATAAATTTTTGGCAGTGTAAAAGAGTTCTTCCCCAAGGGTACCAGGCCTTCCCCTCATTCAGGGGACTCTGGATCTGTAAACTTTCTCAAGTCTTGGAATTGATTAAGGGGCCATGACTCTGCTTTGTAATTCAAGGGAGACTTTTGTTCACTTGACCTAGAATTCTGCTTATACAGCTCAAACAAGTATTTATTAGACTGCCCATCTATTTTACTGCTAGGTACTCCATGATCTACTAGCCAATGTCATAAGTCTCTGCAAGTCAGATTATTTTGACTGCTGCCTTGAGCCTCTTTTCCATTATGGTAGCCATGCCTACCTTTTCTTTGATGAATAAATGCTGCCATGTGGTTTCTGCTGACTCAGGATTCAATTATCTCCATTGTGTTTAAGCTCCCACAGTAATATCTGACCTACAGAGAAGAATGACTACAGAGCTCTTCAGGGATGGTGGAGCTAATCTCACAAATTTATTTCTCACAGTCCCAGTAAAAGGCATGTTCTCTGTACATTCCAGGGATGTGTCAGCAGGTCTTCCATGATAAATCCACTCAAACGTTCCAATCTCTCTAAGCCTTTGAATCCTCTGTTCTACATTGTACCAGGGCAGTTCTGGCATTTTGACCTCGGGTAATGTCTGCCACCTTTTGATCTGAGTTTTTGATCCGTGTTTCAGCCAATCACCCAAACAAACCATTAACACCCTTCCTAAGCCCTTGAGCTACAACACTGAATGCAGAATCTCTGCTTACTGGGCCCATGTCAGTGAATTCAGCCTGATCTAACTTCATATTCCTTCCACCATTATCCCACACTCTTAATATCCATTCCCACACATATTCCCCAGATTTCTGTCTGTATAAGTTGGAAAACTCATACAGTTCTTTTGAGGCATAGTGTACTTCCTCATGGGTCACACTTTTCACCTCACCCTTTGGGGCCTGTTGGGACTTTAGTCTATTTATAGGTCTTAAAGCAAAGACTGGTGGTGGGGGTGGGTCATGAAAAAAATTAGAAGAAGTATCCCTCAAGCCATTTACCTCAGGACATTCTGTTAGAGTTTCATCTTATGAAACAGGATTGATCTCTCCAGACAGAGGAGTCAGGGCTGTTTCCTCAGGGGATGTGATTATAGATTTAGCAGACAGTGAAGGGTTAATCTTTTTAGGTGGAAGTTGGATGATAGTCTCCTCAGGGCACACTGGAGGTTGGGAAGCTGTTTCCTCAAAGCATGCTGCAGGTTGTGTAGCTGTCTCCTCAGGGAAGACTTGTGGGGGGTGGCTGTTTCCTCAGGACAGACCACTACAGGTATATCTAACAAAGACTCAGCAGAATCCAGGTTTCCAATGTTCTCACTGACATTATTATCAATTCATATGTCCCCACCCCAAGTTTCAGGATCCCATTCTTTTCCAATCAATGCCTTTACTTTAACAGCAGACAACCTGTGAGGCTGATATTTTAGTTTATGTTTTGAATCTGCTACTCACACAATGAGATCTGGCTCTAGTTTTCAGAAATCTCAAGTCCATAGCCACAGGAAATAAGATTTTCTTTCAGGGAACACATAGAAAACTTTATATCTGTCATATGGCACTTTAGTTTCAAACTTAAAACCTTTAGCTCATCCCTTTAGCTTATCCAGTATATCTAAGAGCAATCAACCAACATCATTATACCCCTTAACTCTGCAAAATTCTGTTAAGGTGTCAAAAACACTGTCACCCAGAGCCTTTCTTAATACAAAGGTATGATTAGGAGAATCAAATGGTGATATTTTGCATATCTCCATTGCCAACTCATGGCATGGACTGTTAGTGCCATCTTGATTATTGGAAATGGAGTCATTAGTGCCTTTGAATCTAATCAGAGTAGAAAACCAATTGTAAAAGCCCATTTTTAAAGATTCTGTTTCTCAAGAACCACTCCTAGTTCCAAGTTGTATTAGTTAGGGTTCTCTAGGGAAACTGAGTCAACAGAGGTATCTATAAATATAAGATTTTATAAAAGTGTCTCAGGTAACTGTGGGTATGCAGGTATACAAATTCCACAGGGCAGGCAGCAAACTGGTAACTCAAATGAAGCTGTTCAATGATTTCCTCAGGCAGTGAACCAGCAACTTCTATAAACTCCTCAGGAAATTCTTCACTGGTTAGCCAAAGAAGAAGTGAACGACCTCTGTCTGTCTTGCTTAAAAGTCCTCAACTGATTGGATTAAATCCAGCTGATTGCATTGTCTCTTTCTGAAAGTCATGCCCTTCATTGATGTAATCAGTCACAGCTGCAGCCAATTGACTGATTATTTAATAAACCAGCCTTCTGGCCTATTAACCAGCCACAAATGTCCTTGCACTAATGTTTAGGCCAGTGCTTGCTTGACCAGATACCTGGGTACTATCACCTGGCCAAGTTGACACATGAACCTAACCTTCACATGTGGTTTCCAAATATTTTCTCCCATTGAGTGGGTTGTCTTTTCACTTCATGATAAAATCCTTTGAAACAAAAAAGTATTTAATTTTGATGAGATCCCACTTAACAATTTTTTGTTGTTGTTTATGTTTTGGGTATAAAGTTCAAAAGACTTACCTTTGTCTAGTCATCTGCTTTATCCTCTCTTTCAATATTTACCAGAAGTTTTAATAATTTTAGTCATATTATAGTTATTTTTTTCTCTATTTCTTTTTTCTTAGATATATGTCTGTGTGGTCTCCATTGAGTTATCAGGGCCTAGATAAAGTGGTTCATGCCACATGTTCAAGAAACATTTGTGTTAAAGTTTATCAAACTAAGTAAAATGTGTGGTACATATTAGACAAACATTTGATGGCTGTATTTTAGTAGGTCATATGGGTATAGTGAGGAGAACTAGGAAACCAGGATTCTTGTTTTTACTCTTTATTTTACTACATAACTTAGGGAAATCCTCTATCTTCCCTCAATAAAAATAAAAAAAATAAAATAAACCTTTCCCAAGTCCTTTCCCAGATTAACAAAGATTCAATTAAAACTATATATCTTTTAAACATTATGTTGGAGCATGGAACTCAATAAGAGTTTATCTAGGAAACTGTCATTGTTATACCTTTGAAAAATGAAATAGTGTAGAAGTTGGAAAGATTGTGAAAATAAAAATATTAGTTGGAATGATATGAAAATCTACATTTGTCCTTTCTTTCTTTACTGAACTCTTAAAGTAATTTTAATTTTGCATTTATCATTAGAAGACGTTAATGGTAAATTGTCATGCTTTTTACACACAAAGGATATTGTCACTATGGCTGATGTTAGTTTATTGTGTATTTAAACTCAATTATACACTGCTTTGTTGCTTAGCCTTCTCAAGTTGTTTAGCATTTCAAAATAGATTTCAGATTCTTTTATTTGCATTATCCCATTTAATTACCACAAAATTATTCCCATTTCACAGATGAAGAAATTGAGGCATAGGAAAGTTTTATAGCTTGCCTAAATCACAGAATTAGTAACTGGTGGACCGATGTTTGAATCCACATAATTTGACTTTAGGTCTTTGTTTCCTGACAGTCAGTCTTTATTTCTCTCAATGTAAATTTGAAAGAATGCCAAAATGGGATTAGGGTTTTGTCAAATGCAACACAAATCCATGACAACCCTTCAGAATATGCTAGAGATTTTGAGATATATAGTGATAATGTTAATTTATCACCCAGCAGTCAAAGTAAGATGAAACAGCTAATTCATTAAAAGAATGGAAGTAATAAGGATTTCTTGAGAAAGTTACGGGCATCGAAGAGACATCAAATGAGGGGGACTTTATGAGAAACACAAGAAGAATTTGAAATGTGTCTCTTGAAGTTTGAGAAACAGGTATTGGTATATGACTCCTGACTAGTGAAGTTTTCAGTTGAGATTCTAGCTTTGAAAGAATCCCTGCCTTATGGCAGAACACGGAAAAATTCTGAGAACATCCAAGATATTATGGGATGAGGATGTTTGTGTTTTTCTCATGGGTCAAATGATGGGTAAATGAGGAAGGAGTAAGATTTTATAAGGACTCTGCCCAAGAGGATTTCAGAAAGGAAGAGAAGGGATGGACTCCTCAATGAAGGGATGGACTGCCAAAACCCAGGAGGCTGTAGAGGAATTCTTATGTCATCTGGAGGAGGCATCACCCACATCAATTAAATCATCAGCAAGAGCTTACACCTCTGATCTTTTCTAAGGAATTTATAATAACACCTCCTTAACAGAGAGTTAGCCTTGTCCTTTTGTCAATTCAAGAAGATACCAATACCAAATTATAACTGCTACTTTAGTTCAGTAAAATATTTTTTGTCCTTGATTCGTGTCCAAAATTGCAATTAGGAAGTGGGGAAGAAAGTGAAAAGAAAGGAGAAAACAAATTATGTGTTCCCATCTCCACTGCAGATGTCATAGCCTAAGCTTAAACTAGGGGCAAAGAGAGTTTTCAAATCATCTGGAAGTTCTGATATTACACTAGTTTTGAAATTTTTAATCTCTGTGAAAAATACTTTTGTTTTATTGAAAATAATCAATGATACTTATGCTGGTTTGGATGTATTTATCCCCCAAAAGCCATATTCTTTAATGCAATCTTGTGAGGCCAGACATTAATCTTTTGATTGAATGTTCCCATGGAGATGTGACTCAATCACCTGTGGACGAGAACTTTGATTAAATTATTTCCATGGAGATTTGGAACTTGCCCATTCAGGGTAGATCTTAATTAAAACACTGGAGTCCAATGAGCTCACAGACAGAAGTTACTCACAGCAGCTGAGAGAGACTTTTGGAGAAAAGCTAAGAGCTGACGCTGATGCTGACACTTGGAGATGCTTGGAGACATTTGGAGATGCTAGCCTAGAGTTTGCTCCAAAGAAACTAAAAGAGGACCCCCAGATGGTTAGATACACAGGAGCTAAAGAAGCTAAGAGAGACAAGCCCAGAGACATTTTGGAGAATGCCATTTTGAAACCAGAAACCAGGAGCAAAGAATCAGCAGATGTCAGCCACGTATCTTCCTAGCTAACAGAGGTGTTCCGGACACCACTGGCCATTCTTCAGTGAAGGTATCATTTTGTTGATGCCTTAGTTCGGGCACTTAGAAGTGTACATTTGTAACTGAATAAATCCCCTTAATAAAAGCCAATCTGTTTCTGGTATTTTGCATAAAGGCAGCATTAGCAAACCAGAACAATACTTGTCTAAGTTTTCTTTCAGTGTTAGAATGTAAGCAAGTAGATGGTTTGTAATGGAGAGTGGCGTAAAAAAATAAAGTTGTTTTCTGCTTGTGCTCTACTAAATCAAATATTCGATTAAGTGCTTGCATAAGATTAAATGGATGATTGGCTAATGAGTGAATAAATGTATAAATGAAAGTAGTTTTTTATTCACAACATATAGTTAATTTATGCAACATGTATTTATTGATAAGCTACTGTAGTAGAGAGAATAATGGCCCCTCAAAGGGGTCCATGTCCTAATCCCTAGAAACAGCTAGTAGGTGAACTTCCTGTCTCCAGAGCCTGTGCTCTCTTCCTCCAACATACTACCTCCCTTAAATAATTAGAAAGTGCTTTGAAGCATAATGTAAGATTATGCACCAAATATTCATTTTCTGATATAGGGCTTGTTTTGCTGTTGTGAATGGAGATGAGGAAGAGGAAACAAGGAAAGAGGCTTAATTTTCATAGATACATGTAAACGGTAGGAATTGAACCCATGAAACACAAAATGAATATACACACCGAAATCCCCTCAAAAATAATATTTTATTTCATTTGATCATTCTTTAGGTGAGTGCTTATCACACAGCCATCAATTTCTGATATTGATTTATAAATATTTTCTATATGACTTTTTCTATATGTTTAAAAAACAAAGGCAGAAAATATGTTATTTAAAAAAATTTCATCCAATACTCTTATTTTAGTTAAGTATTTGGGAAAGCATCATATATGAATGGATTGTAGTAATTAATCAGAGGACTAAATATCCCTCTTTTCTCATCTGAAACCCTTTTCCTTCCAAATATCACTCCCCACCCCAAACTACTTACTTCACTTTCCTCATGTTTTTTCTAAGGTGTAGGGTTCTACCATTTGGGATGCATATTTCTCCTTACAAGGTTTGCCTACAAATGGGGAAGCAGTGGTATTTTAAATGACTTTAATTCATGAATGAGGCCCAAATTTTTCAATACTTTGATGTTCATTGATGGAAATACTTTATATAGACTACTAAATTTTCATTACTCAAAAGGGAATATACTGAAGAGAGTTAGATTCATGGGTTGGAAATTATTAGTCCAATGAGAAAAAATATAAGTCAGTTCACTAAGTTAGGAGAAAAGAAGACACACAAAAATGGAATTCTTCATTTTGAATGATAAAGAAAAATGTTTTGTCTTGTTTTTGTTTTTTGTGATTCTTGAAGAATTTAATAACATTAGATAAACCTTTAGAAATTAATGTAAAGCAGAGTCCTTACATAACTTTAAGAGAAAGCAGAAAACTCCATATATCTAGGACTCAACATTGCAACAACAAATTTTGCAAACGAGGAGAAAAATAATAAAGCTATCATTTATGGAGCTCTTGCTGCAGGAAAGAATAATGTGTGAAGTGCAGTAAAAGGTATAGAAAATGATTTCTATTAGGAGACAGAATTTTAACTAACCTGGCATTTAAAACAATAGAATGGACTGCAAAGGAAGGCTAAGAAATCGGCTTTTAACAAAGGTGTGGACAGACGGATTGCATTAATGGGTTCCTGCATGTATTTCTTACGGATTTTTTCAAAAGCAAGTTGAAGAACCCCCAAACCCACAGAAGTTGTTCTTAGCCCTCAGCTCCTCCAGTTTTTTAATAATTGGATGGCACATTTCTTAGAAATGAAAAAAAAAAATGTATTCTTTCATAAAACATATCTTGCCTAAAGACTCTTCAGCCAGGGTGAAAACAACTCTTGCAAGCCCGTTAGTTCTCTCCCCTAAAAGAATTTATTTTAAAAAGTCTTTATCTTAATAGAAAGGAATTGATAAAGGGCCTTTGGGGATTCTACTCTAAATCTCAGGGATTTGCCTCATTAAAATCTATTGCAGAGCCAAAACCTTGGGTATGTCTGTGAGGGAGAGAAAGAAAGTGCATAATAGTAAAAACCTTGCCACCTTGCCGGCATCATTTAAATATTTTTGAGAATAAATTCATCTTAAGTTATGTTAACAAAGATTTCTGCTTTGGGATATTTATATTTTTCTAATAGAAAATATTTTACTTCTGGATATCATTAGTATACATTTACAAGTGCTAAATCCTGTTATGTTTCATAACCATAACCTGGTTAGATATTTCACATTCTGATAGTTTCTGATAAATTAAGCCTTAAAATTCCCTCCATTATTTCCACCATTCCGCCACAAATTTAGTACTGAGTGAGCTTAATAAATTGTAAGCATTACCCAACAATGTATGAGTCCTGGAGCAAAAATAAATAAATACATGCCATCTCTGTTAGTTTTTCATTCCAAGAGTAAGAAAATAGTTGGTTGAAAATGGAAACCTGAGAATAGTAATGTACATTTTATAAGTACTTCTTTTTCAATTATCTTGAAACTATTTAAAAACATGAGCTCATTAAGAGGTATTATCTGAAAGAAAGTATTTGATGTATTTATTTCTTGATGAGCTACTTTTTACCAACTGCTGTTACTTCTAAAATTTCATACGTTCCAGAGTAATGACAATGAGGTTAAGGTCATCCTTGAAGTTAGTCTCAGGAAATGGCTACAATACCATAATGATGCCTACAATTGTTTAAGACAAACAAAGGTAAGATGAGAGAATAATTGTGCCTTCTTTTGTAACTAATGAAACAATTTCTTCATTTACAAAAAGAAGGAATCTACTTAGTGTCTTAGAATACATAAATTGGGCATTGCCATGATTTCCTTATTGTTTTGACTATTTTTCTGAAATTATCTTATATGCATGGACTTTTAGACTTGCAAATTCCCAGAGCAGAATTTATATTCTTCTTTAGGTTCAAAAACAATGGTCAAGTCTTGTGGTGTATGCATAAGTAAAAAAATTGGCATATATACTAAGGTAACTCTATATTAATCTCAGAGCTATCACAAAAAAACTCATATAGACGATGATCCAATAAATATTGGAGGGTCAGGCCTGAAAGGAGGCTCAGGATTTGTGGAATAGATAGAAGTATAAGATAGATAGATAGATAGATAGATAGATAGATAGATAGATAGATATGGATAAATAGATATATTTCTGGCATAACATTGGCTCAATAATTTGCTAAGAATACATTCTATAATATTTGAGACTTTATTGTTTATATTCTTTTCAAATGCTTTATAATTCATTGATCATTTTCAGGAATATTGGCCAAATGATCTAATATTGGCTGAATGCCATTAATGCATCAGAGAATATTTTTATACTTACTTTTCAAAACAACTTTTTGAAGTTACTATTAACAACCCAGAAATATACAGAAGGAAAAACAGATAGTGAAAATTACTTACTCAAAGTTAGTAGGAAGTGTAGATGTGGAAATGTAGACAAGGGTCTTTTGATTTCATAGAAAAAGATCTTTACAGTGTTTTTGTCCATTTAAATTATTTGAAGATATTTAGCAAAGTTATGTAGTTGTATTATTTATCATTAAATGAAACTCCCATATGTGGAAATAGAATAAGGCATCTTTAAAAATCATATTTTAAAAAGTCCATCATTCTTTGAGTTTTATAATCTCAGCACTATAGGTAGCTATCAAACCGTAATCTTAGGAGTCAATAAGGCTCTTATAATTTTTGTTCCTTAATCTGAAAAAGTGACAATTCTCCATGTTATATTTTGAGTTTTTCTTTTAGTACATTTCCTGAATAAATGGGAAAAAAAGACTTAGAAAAATAAAAAAGAAAACCCAAAACAACAAAAACTTGTATAAGCATATTTGCTGTGTAGACTGCCCTGAGTTTGAATGGTGAAGCGGAAATTATTTCCATCTTTTAAGCTATTTAAATGGATTCAGTTAAGAAGAAAATTCAGTCCATTAAGGCACTACACAATTGGAGTATTTTCCTCACACAAAGATATGCACAACAATTGAAAAATAGCTAACTGTTTAATAAGACCACGCAGTGGTACTGTCATATTATTGTTCATGATCTAGACTATGCATAAAGTTCTAGTGGAGAAATTATTCTCTGGCCTTAGCATTATAGTTGCATAGCCCTATAGCTAACATGTGAGAAATAGGACAGGGTCCTAAATCTTCAAAATCTGAATTTCAGAGACCAGCATCGCTGATCTTCCAAGAAGCTAACAGAAATTAGCCTGACAGATCTTTTGGTCCATTATTTCCTTTCAAGCTTTCTAAACTCCAATAAGAAGGAAGGCAGATGCCCTCACCCCTGCCTGTTTAAGGAACCTAATAAGAAAGCTTTCAAGGGATGCAGGAGCAATTTGTAGCTGCTTTGAAAAGACGTCTCTCTGTTGAGAGAGTAGGATGAAACGGTCAAGAAAAATTGCTTTGGGAATTTTTGCTGAAATATTTACCATTAATTAAGTCAGTGAATGAAATTATTTAAAATCATTGTTTTTAAATAGTAGAAACATTTAATCAATTAACAAGGGTATAATGAGTCCTTACTTGATGTTTAACACTGACATAGGCATCACGTTCTCTTGAATGTTATTTTCCTAACTTCTAAGAATAAGGTACTAAATCAATCAACTACAAATCTGGCAAACTTTGACTTGGGTATGTGAAGTTAAGATCAAGTGTCTCTATACAGTTTCATCAATTATTTGGTGTTTCCTGGTTATTATACAAGGTAATAGTTCTAGATTTTGTGCAGACCTTGGTGCAGGATATCAGAGCAGTACAATGAGAAATGGAGGAGAAAGGTAGCACAGTAAAGAGGTTAGAAAGAACAATGAATATAAAATAGCTATTTCAAATTTTGTCTAGGAATAGGGGTAGCTTCATAAGTTGAAATCCCTATATTTAATAGATTCTCATTAATGTCACTAATGAGAGAAAAATACCTTCTTAATTGTGAAAATTATTTATCTTTTCATTGTTAAATGATGGAGACAGTTCAGTAGTTTCAGAAAATTCTAGCCCAAAAAGGTGAGAAAAAATTGGGGATTTTGATTTTTCGTTGTTTGGTTAATGTATGTATGTCATATATTAAATAAATATGATCTCATATTAGTATTTATAGAAAGATATAATATTTATTGAAAACTCTGGGGCAGTCATTTTACTTCAAGTGTTCTTTGCTTAACAAAATAGATTCAGTCCACAAATATTAATGAAGCATCTTCTGAGCTCCAGCCATTGAAACATATATAGGCGATTCAGAAATTAGTAAGATAAACTGCATGAATGTTAGGAAATCAAGATCCAGTGTAAAATGTATACATTGAAAATACTGAAATATGAATGTCCCTCATGTGATAGAATTTAGTACAAAGTTCTATGGGAACATTGAAAACTTAGTAATTAACTGTGCCAGAAATGTTTTGGAGAAATCTTTCCAAAAATTTCTATTGGAAATAAAGAGACAAATAGATATGTTAAAGGTAAAAAAGCTGTTGAAATTTCATGAAGAATTTATCCCAGAGCAGTTTCAAATAAAGTGAGTCCATTGGATATTTGCATGTGATTCCTTTTATAAAATAAAAATTTCAATTTCAACACATTTTTTCTTAGGGACACTGTAATTAAGTAAAAGTTTGCTGTTACTAAAATTTTATATTTTTATCATTGTATAATATTAGAGTTTTACCTGTCTGTTTACATTCTTTATGCTTCCAGAAAAATGAGGGGAAGATGGGAGTATAATAGTCTTCTTAACATACACCAATGTATCTTACTGGTGTGGTTATTGACATTTTAGGCAGATCAATTATTTGTTTGTAGCGTATTTAACACCTGTGGGCCCCAGGCACTAAACGTAGGTCCTATGTTATTTTGACATCCCAGGTAAGCATGGAGGTGTGGGTGCTTAAGTCACCTGTTTTGACAAACTCAGTACCCATCAAATGTGGCTTGATAAAAACAATCACCAGAACAGCAACAAAACAGGGGTTGAGAGAAACCTCATTTTGGCTATAGGTGAAAGTTCCTTGAAATGGACAAATCTGAAGACACTTGATTAAGTTCATTCAATATATTTTGGTAAGTTCAACATTCTGAAGTCCTAAATATCTCTCACCACATTTTTACCAGTTTCTTAAGAGATCCAACTTGAGGAGACTCTATTACAACTGATAACCACTTTCTTTTAGGAAACAATAAAAACTAATCTCATCAAATATTTCCTCCTCATTTATCTCAGTCAAGGCCATGAATCACAAATAAACTTCAGAAATCATCCTCTATTATGAAAAATATTATTCCTATGTGACTTTTTAGCTGTCTTAATCTCATCAATTGCCCCACTTTCCTGATCTCCTTATAGGAAATTAATCTATGACTCTGTCAATTTTTCAATGCATGGCACTTCAGTAATAATATTGGATGCCTCCTTACATGACTTAGATTTCATAGTCCATCACTGTAATATTCTCTTGCACATACTTTCAGCTACTCACCAGAAAGAACAGAGACTGAATGACAATGAAATATATCATTAAGGTGCTGAAAGGAAAAACAAAACAATCAGAACAAAAACAAAATACCTGTCAGCCTAAAATAATACATCCAAAGAAAGTATCATTCAAAAATGAAGGTGAGATAAAGAACATTTTCAGACACATGAAAGCTGAGAGAGTTCATTTTCAAAAGAAATGATAAGTTTATTGAGTCTGAAAATTTTGACTCCAATTACATATATAGTAGATAGTTTGATATTTTTCCACAGATTTCAGAAGTTCTGTTCTTTTCTCACTTTTTTTTTCACTTTGTGCTTCAGTTTAAGTTGTTTCATCATTTTCTTCATTGTGTTCAGTTTGCTCATGATCTTATTTAATGACTTCTGCATTTGTGCTGTATATGTATATGAATATCTGTTTCTGTTTGTATTTTATGATTTCCATATTGTTCTTTATTATAGATTCCATGTCTCTGCTAAATTTTTCCATCACTTTATTATTGTTGTCCATATTTTCCATGAGATCCAATGGTTGTTTTAAAGTTCCTGCCTGTTAATTCCAACATCTGAGTTACTTCTTGGTCTGTCTATATACTGTCTATATTTTCTCTTTTGAATACATATTATACTTACTTGCTCCTTAGAGTGTTGTATAAATTTTTGTTGTATCTCAGAAATTCTGTATAAACAAAAAATAGAGAATAAATAAATAATATTTAACTCCAGAAAAGAGCTTTTTCCTTTTTAGGAGACTGGATCATCTAGTCTGTTTATATGAGCTAAGACTGGGCTTTCTTGCAGTTTTAGTGTGTTTCATGTATTTAATGGCTTCAAATGTTTTGAAAGGGGGAGAAGTGCCATTTCCTTCATAACAGTGGTGAGTTCCCGAGTATCTCTTCGTTTACAGATGAGCTAACTACTTTCTGAACTACAGAAAATCTCTTCCTTCACTAGTCCAGCTTCCCACTTTCAGAGTGGCTGTGCAGAGTCCTCACTTCTTTCTAGTCCTGCTTCTAGCTTTCTATACCTCAGGACAGTTCTTTCTATGGTTTCTCTCTTCCCTCAGCACACAGTAGATGGACATTCACTCTCTGTAATGTTGGAGTAGCCCCTCTTACTTTTCATGTCCAACCTTCAGCCTTCGAAAGGTGAAAGCCAGAAACATGTCAGATTTCTCTCAGCTCTTCTGCCTGTCTTCCTCCCAATCTTTGGTTCCTGAGAGCCCTAGATGTCTTGTGCTTATATCTCAGTTGTTGTTCCTGCTCCAACTTTTGGAAAGCAGCTCCTTTGCCCTTGGAGAATCTCTCTCAGCTCTCCTGACCTGCCCCTCATGTTTGGCCTCTGGCACTCAAGCACTTGGTGAAGAGCCATAGGAAACATTTGGAAAGAGAATGGAATTTTCTCTGTGGCTGAGGTTCCTGAGAATTCGAATCTGTCATGCCCATCCACACCCAGAACTTATTATTAATACTTAATTTGCATTCCCTTATCCCTGTCTTTGACAGATTCTTCATTTTCCCACCGTTCTATGGCTCTATCAGAGACAAGAACAGCTGAGAGTCTCTTTTCTTCTGTAAAGAGCTTGTATTTTTCTGGAGTTTATTTTTAGTTAGGCTTCCTTATATATGAAGATTCTGGATGGGTTTAAAAATATAATAATTGTTAGCTTATGTGGCTAGTTTTTTTCATTAGGGTGAGAGCTATGGTCTCTAGCAATTTTTTTTTAAGTTTTAGCTAGAAGCAGATATTCTTTTATTTGCTATTTTTATATTCAGACTCTCCATCTCTGTTCTCCATTGGCTCTCTTTGCAAGTCTAATATAAGCAGGTTGGGGACTGTTTTTTTGCATCCTCTTTACCCAGAGAGATGAAGATTTGGAGTTAGAATATCTGAATACAAGTTCATTAAATGCGGCTTAATGGCTCAAATTTCTTGAGTTTCAGTACTTTTTTAGTCAAGGGGGAATATTAATTAATACTACTTAATAAAAACCTATTTCAACAAATATAATCTGTCCTATGACTCACAAAGTAAATGTGAAGATGGACTAAGGTAGATCTCATGAAAGCTCTTTATAAAGTGTAAAGTAGTACACACCTGCTGATTTTTATAACCATTAAAAAATAATAGTTTTTCTATGTGTGGTTTTCTCAATAGAAACCATGGAATCAAGAAGGAAGTGGGGTGATAAATTTAAGATACTGGAAGAGAAAAACCACCAACCAAGTATCCTATATCCAGCAAAACTATCCTTCAGATATGAGGGAAAACTTAAAATATTCTCTGACAAACAGACAATGACAGAGTTTGTGAACAAGATACCTGCTCTACAGGAAACACTAAAGGAAGCACTGCAAACAGAAAGGAAAAGACAGGAGTGAGAGGTTTGGAAAACAATTTTGGGAGATAGTAGCACAGCAATGTAAGTACACTGAACAAAGATGACTGTGAATATGGTTGAAAGAGGAAGGTTGGGATCATGTGGGACACCAGAAGAAAAGACGAGCGATAAGAGACTGGGACTGTGTAACTCAGGGAAACCTAGGGTGCTCAATGTTGTAATAAAAGGTACAAATATGTTTTTAAATGAGGTAGAACAAATGAATGTCAACATTGCAAGGTGTTAAAAATATGGTGGGATTGGGGATAAATTCAATCAATTCAAACCAGAGGCTAGAATTAACAGAAACATTGTATCATGCTTCCTTTAATGTAACAAAACAATATACCAAAGTTAAATGCATATGGGGGGGTGGGGAATAGGGGAAGGATATGGGACTCCTGGCATTGATGATGTTGTCTGACTCTTTATTTTACCTTAAGTTAATGCTATCTTTCCTTTTGTCGCTTTCCAGCTATCAAGTTTTTTGTTTGTTTGTTTGTTTGTTTTTCTCTCTTTCTCTTGCCTTTTTCTTTTGCCTCTCTGCCTTCTTTCACTCTTCTTCTGTCTTTGTGGAAGAAATGTCCTTATATACAGAGTGGCGCTGGTGCTCAATACATAAATACGTGACTATACAGGGAACCGATGATTGTTTACTTAGTATGGAATGTACAGTGTTTGAATAAAACCATCTCAAAAGAAAGGGGTTGATGAAGAAAACTTGAGGGCACTATATTGAGTGAAATAAGATAGACACATAAAGGCAAATATTTCAGGGTCTCACTGACATGAACTATTTATAATATGTAAACTCATAGACATGAAATATAAGTTACTAGGATACAGAATGAGGCTAAAGAATGGGGAATGGTTGCTTATTATGAGCAGAATGTTCAATAGGGTGAACTTAAATATTTGGAAATGGACTGGGGTGATGGTAGCATGTAGTGAGAATAACTAACAGTGTTAAAAGGTGTGTCAATATGGTGGAAAGGGTAAGCTCACAGTCACACATGTCACCAGAAGGAAAGTTGGAGGTTAAAAGATGGGAATGTATAAAACAGTGAATCTTGTGGTAGACAATGTCCGTGATTAACTACACAAATATTAGAAATCTCTCTCACAAACTAGAACAAATGTATGCCACTATAGCTATAGGTTAATAATAGAGAGGCATATAGGGAAAAATATATACCTATTGCATACTATATACTACAGTTAGTAGTATTTTAACATTCTTTCATCAACAGTAACAAATGTACTGTACCAAAACTATGAATCACTAATGGAGGGGGGGCCATGATTAGGGGTATGGGAGGATCTGAGTTTCCTTTTTTTGTCTTTATTTCTTTTCTGGAGTAGTGAAAATGTTCTAAAAATTGAAAAAAAAAATAATTGTGTTGATGGATGCAAAGTTGTATGGTGGTGCCATGGGCAATTGATTGTACACTTTGGATCTTTGGATAATTGTATGGTATCTGAACAATCTCAGTTAAAAAAAAATATATATATATATATAAAATATATACATGTATAAAAAATAGATTGGGGTGATGAATGCACCACTATATGATGGTATTGTGAACAGCTGATTGTACACCATGGATGATTGTATGGTATATGAATATATCTCAATAAAGCTGAATTAAAAAAATAATAGTTTTTGAACCAATAATGGTCCTAATATTGTATCCTAAATGATTACAATTTGTAACAGAATCACCCATTAATAAACTGACATCAGCCCTAGTGAATATCACTGGTAACTTCTCAAATTCTTCTTCTCTGTGACAGGATGATTCCTTTTCCTTGAGAAAGATATCCAGCATAAATGCAAGTCAGCTTTTTTTTCACATACCTAAGGGAATGTCTCTATTAACTGATTACTAATTCATTAGTCATTCAGAATATTCAAACTATTACAACTACTGCATGACTAATATATATACATACATATACATATTTAACATAAATTCAGAGGAACTTCCTCAAACTCTATAAATCTAAATAAAATATTGTTATAAATTTTCAGTAAGAAATAGTAAGGACATGAATATGAAATGTTTGATGGATCTAAGTAAGAGATAAATTTCCATGTTAGTGCATTAAAATTTATGTTTGATTCCATAATGTGAATTTTTAAAAATTTGCTATTTTTTCATTTACTGTCATTATTTGCAGTACTCATTTGATTATCCTTCCTTTGAAATTGGAACATTTAGCATTTAGGTGATAGCATTATTATTCCTAGTCTAATAATAGCATTACTGATGTCACCAGCATTCAGTTGTCTAAGTAAATGTTAACAGGGTTAAAATGGATAATTAAAATCCATACATATGAGACACATAATTAATCATACAATTTCTCCAACTTTTTTTGTTGTTGCTCATTTCAAATGATAACTTCTAGCAAAAGGGAAATGATTGAGCTAAATAATGCCTCCATTCTCTTCCTGAGTCTATCTTCTAGTAAAGGTGCTAATGAGAACTGTGGGGGAGTAAGCCCTTAAAACAGAGTTAGCAAAAAGTGTGAACTGAGAAGAATGACAGCTGGAAAAAGCTATGGGCAAAGACATTTTTAAATTGGAATTGAGTTAGGAAAGTCCAAAAATGTTTTTGAGGACCTGATCTGTATAAGACATAAAGATTTTCAGGAAATGTAGAGAAAATAAAAATGGAGGATGTGAACTGCATGCAATCTATTTCAATATGTATATGGTAGGCATTATGCAGCACTAAGCACTGGGTTATAATATGAAGTCACAATGATAAAATCTGGCCTCAGATCCGGCTGGTGTGACTACCAAGTTATAGTGGTAAGTGTTATGATAGTTAACAGAAAACATATAAATGCTTATCCTATGAAAACAGACAATAATCATACTATTCTGATGTTAGTAAATGTATCATTGTTATTTGATATTAATTGTGAAAAAGACTTGTTTCAGTAATGATTTAATAATCAGAAAGAAGAGATAGTTTAAGGATAAGAGAGCCAGAGGAGAAAGAATTTACTATTGAACATTTTTATATTATGATTACAGCATTTTATGGAAAGTAGGAAGCAAATATGGTGGGGGAAAACAACAACAACAACAAAAACACTTCCTCTAAAATATAAAATCTATAGCTAAAAAGACAAAAAAAATGACTTCTTAATATGTTTTTGTTGTTAGGTTTGATATTTTAGATATTATTTTAGATTGTTTTAGATAATTTATTTTATGTCTTAAATCAACTATGAGCTAGGCTGTCTGAAAGGTATCCATTCTAGGAGAGACGAGCACAAATATTCCACAGTTGATATACTTTTGTTTTTGTATTTCATATAACAAAACAAAATGCCTCCAGCATAAGGAAGGAGAAACAACATTTCATGGCAAAGCAGCTAGTTGCATTATCACAGGTTAATTTTATCTCGTTATCACACTCTCTCTGAGGCTATCGACTTCCACAGGTTTATAAACCCAAACCTGGGTTCTGAATTGTATTGTTTTCTCTGACATGCATGATGTTCTCTGCCCTTATTTTTCTCCTTCTAAACTTTCAAGCTTTACAGTTGAAAAATGTTAGTGCCAATGCTGGCTGCTATTTCAGTTTCCTAAAATCTAGATTAATAAAGAGGCAATGTTTATTCCATGCCAGGGACTTTAACTTATAAAAAGGAAAATGTATTTTCAAGTATTCCCCTTTTTTTCCAAATATCATGAACTTCAGCATATTTATGAGTCTCATCTACTCAAGCCCGAACTACTGCAAAAATCTTCTGTGAGACTTTCTATCTTTGCTACCCACTGTTTGAATCATCTTGCCAATGATGAATTCATCATAAAGTTCTTTGAACATATTCTTTTCCTGTGACATCTTCACTGCCTTCCTCCAATCTACCTCTCAGCTTAACATTTGAGACCATTCCCAAGCTGTATAAGCACAATATTCACCACTTTATGTGGCCAAGATGAACTACAAACTGTCTTGTATCCTTGTAGTTTTCTTCCTCTATAGCGGTATCTGCTCCATCCTCGTCAATAGGAATATTTTTCTCTTGGTTTTCATTTATTAACATTCTATCCACTCATTTAAGTTCACCTGAGAGCAACTCTATAAAGACTATATCCAACACAGCATTTCTAAATGTTAATCCATTATTTTTCACACCTAGACCTGCATGCTGCTGTGTAAGTATGATTTCTCTACCTTAATTAACGGCATCAACAGAAGCAAGCCATCCAAGGCAGAAATCTGAAAAGCAACATTGTCTTCTGTCTCTTTTATAAATCAATTCTGAACAGCCATTTCTTTCTTTTGTCCTCTTGAATAGCATTTGAATATGCCCCTTCCTCTACATTCCACACAGGTACTCTTTTAATTAGGTGTTTATCAACTTTTACCAAGATTATTACAACCTCCAGGTCTTTCTGCTCCCTTCCAATTCCATCTATCTGAATCCCTCTGCTCTGGGTTTCTAATGCTACAGCTATGCAAAATACCAGAAATGGATTGGTTTTTATAAATGGGGTTTATTTGGTTATAGTCCTGAGGCCATAGAAGTGTCCAAACTAAAGCATCAACAAGAGGATACAATGAAGAATGGAACACCTGTCAGCTGGGAAGGCACATGGCTGGCATCTGCTGGTCCTCTGCTCCCAGGCTGTGTTTCAAAATGGCGTTCTTCAAACATCCTTCTGTTCACAACTCCAAGCATCTCTAAGCATCAGCAAGCATCCGGTCTGCTCCTAGCATCTCTGTCGGTGCCCAAGCAACTCTTAAAGGACTCCAGTGATCTAATTAAGATCCACTGTGAATGGGCAGGACCACACCTTCATGGAAATATCTAACCAAAATGATTCACCTACAGTTGGGTGAGTTACATCTCCATGAAAACAACCTAATCCAAATATCCTAAGATTGGATAAAAACATGGCTTTTCAGGGGGACATAATATATCCAAACTGGCACACCTTCATAAGCAGATTATACTCAGGCTGTCTAATCCTAATTGACTTGTTGATGCAAATCTTTACTAGATTGTGAAAGCCAATTGTGCACCTCTCCTCCTCACCCACTCTCAGCAACAATATATTGGTAGTTTGAAATGGACCTTCGTGTGAGACTTTATACGATGAAAAGAATACAATCAACCCTTTTTGTTTTTTTTTTCTGGAGAGCCAGTTTACCGTCACACTGCTGTCTGATGGCAACCTCCACATTAGTCATTCTCCTTTAACAATTCAAATTTTCAAGTTTTTAAAGATTTTAACATATTTAATGTCTGTTTTATTATTTTTATTCTGCTACATCTGTTTACACTCAGGTTGTATCATTGAAATAATTTCCTCATAATTTCCAACCTTTCTTCCCTGCGATATTCCTATAACACTGCTACCAGGGTGACCTTTCTGTAACAAAATTCTTACAATATTGCTACCAGATTGATCATATAACTCTTCTGTTTAACATTTTTAGGAGTTCTCAGATACCTAGAACATAAGTGCATAAATTCCTAAACATGTGTGGAGGCTCATTTATGGCCTGTGTGGCCTTTACCAATCTTTCCAAATATCTCTCTTCTGCTTGTTGCCAGGGATCCAGATGCCATCCCAATTGAATTATTTTCTACTCCCTCAGGTTCAACAAATTTTTTCATGTCCTTTCAAATGCTGTTCATCCTGACTTCAATAACCATTTTTCAATTTCAAAATATCCTGTATATACAAGATTCAACTCTGAAATCTCGTCTGGTATGAAATCCAGATTTTTACCAAGAAGCTAATTCTCCTCTTGTCTTATAACTAACATGACTACTGTTACTAATGCAATGCCATTGTAACATCAATACACCCACACACATCCACAAGCACACATACATGCTCACTCGTATTTATTATTCATCTTTGTATTCTTGGGACCAGTATTATCTTTGGTGCCTGGCCAAGCAGAGCAGATACTCAACTGGGGTGAAGAAATGAACGACTAATCTCCAAAATAGCTTCAAAAATCAGTCTCAAATGAGAGATCCCTTTTTCCTCCTGTTTCCCTTTGATTCAATTGATAAAGCATTTCCCAAGTGCCTGCTATGCACCAAGAACTGTGTATTTTGGTTTTAGCTACTTCCTAATGTGTGCGCTTACAGTACAGTTATATGATTGAAGGGTTTAATGTTTGTCACATGTAACTTTCCTCTAAAAATCACAGCAAGTGATTTGACCTGTAAACAACTTCCACTCAGTTTTGAAAACAATCACAAGGTTTCATGGGGTTTTATTACTATGCCAATGAATTCAGAAATTATAGGTAACATAGTAATTAACATATCTACCTATCTCTCTATGTTTATGCCTCTATCTATCTACCTATATTGATATATCATCATTTATCTATCATCTATCTACTGTGTTTATTACCAAGGAAAATTCTGTTATGTGCATACATGTGTATTCATTTTATTCTGATGATAAGAATATGAATTTAATGAACTACTATTATCATCCATTTTCTACCTATAAACCAGAGACAAAGAAATTAAGAAACTTTTCCAACGTTATACAGGAAATAAATGGTGGAAACAGGTTGGGGATCCAAGCAGTCCGGCTTAGTTTCTGCTTTTAGTCGCTATTTACCACACTGCCCTAGTAGTTATTGAAAATAATCCAAGCATGCAGAGGAAAAGTACAGAGACTGGGCTGTTCTAAAATTTTGACTCATCCTAACCTTTTTGAAGATGCTATTTTCTATATACAAAACCGTGGATTTTAGGGGTTAGAGAAGGCCTTGTGGTGATGGTGTCTGATTATATGCCTAATGTATGACAGGTGGCAGCTAGGAGAAGTATGTGTGGGTAAGGGGCTGTACATTTATGGGATACTGGGAGATGGAGTAGATTAATTATTTTTCATAAAGTATGCAAATCTTAATCTTTGGGGTCAAATTTACGTAAATAATATTTAAATATTGCAAAAAGAAAATTGTTGAAGAAGCAAAGAGAAGAAAAAAAGAGAAGAGTGGCTTTACAGCTCTACCAATCATTTTCACCTATAGGAGTCTGAATAGATTCAATTCTTCAGAGAAAAAAAAAACGTTTTTCTTTGTAAATCTCAGTGCAACACTTTTCTAAATCAGAAATATTTTGCTCCCCAAATAGTGTTATTAATGTATTTTAAATGCACTACTTAAACCTATGAATTTTGCTGATTTTTACTTTGAAAAAAGACACAGCCCCTGCAAAGTATTAATTGATTTATTGCTTGCTCAGTTGACTGTGATTTCATGAAGTGCAAATGTACTTACAGTAAGTGTTATGACCTCCCAGGGGAGAGTCTACACTGTTGAGCAAAGCAGCATTGAGCAAAACAGCTTTTGGAAAAATATTAACCAGTTTCTGCCTAGCTTTTCGTGCATCTGAGGGGCGCTTGCTGTTTTTGGTATCACGGAAGATTCTAGTCAGGCTTATGATATTTTTCCCATTATGCAAAACAGATGAATCAGTAGAATTGTTGGATATTGAGAGATGAGCACAGAATAGACTGAAAAGAAAGGCAGGTAGCCAACCAAATCCCAATTATAAACCATATCAGTCTCTTCTTCCTCTACGAAATTTCCTACCCACCTCCTTCACTGACCCCTTCCCTGCCTTCTCTATTCACCATCCCTCAGCTTTGCTGGGCTGAAAAGATAAAGACCCATTTCCTTAGGGGAATCAGTTCTTGTAAGTTAATCGACCCGGTAAATGCTGAAGCACCCAAGCCAAGGCAGCTGTAATTCTGGAAACAACAACATGCCTCACAAGAGGCATGGCTTCCCAGGGACATTTGGAAGTGTATTGATTTCAAGAGAATTGAAATCTTCGATGTACAGGCTGTTTTCTCAGAGAAATTTGTCAGAGCACTATGAGCTTTCTGGGTTCTGTGCCTCTGTTTTGTGTAACAAGTTATAGTCATAGCTTTAATATTGCTCTGGGACAGCAAATATCACACAGGAATTTAAAGAAAAAAAGAAGACTCAACATTGAATTCATGGTAGCCAAAATTCTGGGCTTGCTGCAGGGAGTATGCTTTGGGGTAAAGCTGTTTGGGACATTGTGTTGCTCAATTTTGTTGGTATTGTTTTGTGTGTGTTTGCTAGTATTTCTTAGTTTGCTTTATTTTAATGACTCTAGGACTGAAATTTCTGATGACTTATGCTAGTTTATTTGAGGAATGGGGGTTTGACTTTGACCTCAAATCAGAAAAACAGTATTACTCTTAAACTGTTTTTCAAAATCATGTTTTTACCAGAAGTGGAGAGGTGTGATTGCAATTTTGAGGTTAGCTAAATAATTCAATGAATGTTATGACAAAACAATATACATTGTGCTTTGTCATCTTACTTTTCCTTTTTTTCCCTCTTTTTCCCTCCACAGCAAGCTATTATAATTTCACTCTCAGTTGATGTATAAACTCATAAATCTGGGAAGCAATATTTGATTTCATTTCTTACTTGTTGGGGAAAGAAAAACAACTCAGGAATATTTAGTGTGAATTTATCAGGAGAAGAATATACAATAAAACTGATGTTATATGCCACATAAACAAGCTGGGAAATAAATAATTGGAGTTGGTTCTGATCCCATTTTGTTTTGCAACTCATTTGGAAGTGGTACTCTTGGCCCTTTGTATTTCCAACTCTTTATTAAAACAAATACATTGAAATGGAGCCTATATAATCAACAGCTTTGAGAGAAAATGCAGAAATTTTTAAAAATTCATAATGACAAAGTGCTTAGATTTTTTTATTGTTATTTTTATCCAATCTAATTTAGACTGTAAATTCTTTCATCCACTTGTTTGAAGCTCATTTATCAGACCTCCTTTTCTCTCCTTAACCATTTTAGGTGGGACAATCTATGACCTTATTGTTTCCATTTTGCTTTAACAGTGGCTTTTGTATCTTTACATCCTCCAGTTGAGGTAAATGTATATATATTTATATAAATTAATATATTCTAGATATTAACTTATGCTACTCAACTTTTCAACTCTTTTTACAACTCCTTTCCCTTTAATACTTGTGGATTGTTTATCAAAGTAAGACAGTATGTTAATGATTAACAAATTTGTGTTATTTTATTTTTGAGGAAAAGAACAGGAGCCAACCAGAGAAATTTTCACTATTTCTAAAGTGGTTTCTAAGCCACTCAGCCACATTTCCAGCAGTTACAGGCATGGTTTTCCGTTCATCCCTTGGCACCTGGGAGTGAATTGTTTTTCTAAATGCTAATGAACAAATACACAAATGTCATTTGAGGTAAAATGAAATTGATTCACCATTTTGGTTTTGTACTTGGTCCATTATTTATCCTATTCTGTATTCTCATTTTAATGCTTGTAAAATATTCTACTATGTGTGCAAATCATCTTTTATTTAAGGAATCCTCTGCTATTGAATATTTAGGATGATTTAAGTGTTTTCTTTATGTAAATAATATTGCATTAGATAAGTTTAGAGAATAATCTTTGCTTGTATCAATGATTATTTCTTTAGGATAATTTATAATTTATAAATTGATTTCATCCAAAAAAAATTATTTTCCAAACACCATTCTTTGCAATTTATGCCCAATTATGCCCATTTTTAGTTGCATTTAAACTGCCAGGGATTTATCATATCAATTTATTTACATTCTATGGCAATTTTTTTTAATTCAATTTTATTGAGATATATTCACATACCCCACAATCATCCGCAGTGCAGTCAGTTGTTCACAGTACTGTTATATAGTTGTACATTCATCACCACAATCAATTTTGAACATTTTCATTACTCCCCAAACAATAAAATAAAATAAAATAAAATAAAATAAAATAAAATAAAAATAAGAATAAAAATAAAAGTAAAAAGAATACTCAGAACATCCAATCCCCCTCAACCCCACTCCATTATTCATTTAATTTTTGTCCCCATTTTTCTACTCATCTGTCCATACACTGGATAAAGGGAGTGGGAGCCACTAGGTTTTCACATTCACACAGTCACACCATGCAAGCTATACAGTTATACAATCTACAACAATTTTTAAGACAATTTTTAACATCAGATTTCATCGTACTTCCGAGTTTTTGAAATATTTCTTTCTTATGGAAGAGTTTCAAACTCATGTTGACAATTATCTCAACATATTGGCTTATAGAAGAATACCCAATTGGTTTCTGATCTGGAGACAAATGAATTAACCTTTGCACAAAGGAGGAAATCACAGAGCACAGCTCCACGGCATTAATAAATCTTCATTGCTCAGACTATGAGGACTTCAAAAGCAAAAATCATGCCTTAAGCTACAAATTCTAGAGTGTCTTGCATATAATACTACTTAACAAATATTTCTGGGGCAGAAGGAGGGAGGAATGAAGGAAGGGAGGGAAGGAGAAAAGACATGCTTTACAATCCATAAAAACACCTAGCACATCCCTCCATCACAGGAAAATGTTTCTGAGAGCTGGGCATAGCAAAGAAACAAAAATCTTCAAGTTTAAAGCAGGTTCCTGAAGATCAGTACTGACCTTTCACTGATGCTTTAACTTTCTAATTCTTTTTTCTCACTAATGGGTAACAAGAAGATGGCAAGGAAGGTAATCTTTTTTTTTATTGGAGAAGGGGACATAGTGACAAGTGACAATGGACATTGTAGGAGAGAATTTTGAAGAATAAAGAAGACTATCTATTTGGAGTATTATATAATAATAACGACGACAATAAAATTTGCACAATGGTTAACAATATCCTTAGTTCCCTCCCAGGCATAAGCACATGAAGTAGCATAAGTAAAAGAGTTGTCACAATCCATGGGTTCAGGGTGGCAGCTGCCGAGTCCAGCAATCATTGCCTCCTTTATGCCAAATAATTTCCATTTTTTGGAGGATGCTTAGGTATGATTCTCTGCTTTTATGCTGTATTTCAGTGCACTAACACACTCGGCTTGAGCAAGACTGAAGTCACAGTGAGAAAAGCTCTGCAGCTAACACAGGTTTTTGTTTTCATGTAGGAAACTTGCTCTGCCAGGATAAAATCGGAGATGCTCAGAGCATCTGAATTCTCCCAGGAGGATTGGTTTGCCCTTCTGGAAGACATCCCCCGGGTGGAGAGCTTTGAAAAGAATGCTTTTAACCTCTGCATTTACTCACACTGCAGCTTTAAGCTCCAACTCTTCTCTGTCTCCTGTAAATGCAATTTAGCTTACCACTGCCAGGTAAGCAATACTCCTATGTAGTTGCATAATTCCAAATCCTATTTAGGAATGGAGGTAATAGTCCAAATCAAATGATTATTGCAATTGCCCAGATGGACTATTTTCTCATGTGGACAAATGGAAAATCTGTGTTAACCCTTAGCCAGACCCCAACACATGAAGTCATGTTATCCTCCTTTCTGGGTTGGAACTCTTACCTCAACACTTTCTTTAGCCATATACTGACATAGATAAGGAGTTTTTGATACAAGTACAGTTATTCATTGTACTATGAGGGTAAATAATATGTAGGATATGAATATTAATGTGATTAACATGTTTTTGCACAAATAAACAGGATACAGAAACCATCAAACATTTATAGCTAGGAAGTAGAGGAAGATTGTTGGTTTGTGTGGATTAAACAAAAACTATTTAACTTTGAGTGGGAATAAAAGATATACCATACTAAATGGGCAGTTACCAGAATATCCCTTTGAAGTTGTTGTTCCTAAAGCCCTTCACTGAGGTCCAAAATTGTTGTTTCTAAAACACTTCATTGAGGCCTTGAACCTTTACGGTTGTCTGAGACACTTCCTTCCTCTTTAGATCCCTGGACCAGGCACAAAGCAGAGTAAGAACAATACCTTGGTGCCTGTTCCACCATCTTGCCAGGCCAACTGTGGTAATACATACCTTTGTTTAATGGATGAAGACTTCCTTCTCCTCTTCAGAAAGCCACTATTATTATACTTGTGTATAATCTCCATGAGAGCAGATAATTGGTCTGCCTTGTCCACTGCAACATCTATAGGACTTAGAACAGTGACTGACATATAATAGTCAGTACATGTGTGTTGAATGAATGATGTCTGGTGGGACGTTGATGTGTATATATAAAGACTGCCACAAATTTTAAGTAATGATACTTACCCTAAAATACATACTTAACTCACCCTTTAGACCAGACAAAAACAACATTCATAATGCAATATGAGTAAAGCAGATGCTATAGTTTGAATTGCACCATCCATGGTTCAAAAAGTAGATGCATTCTTCATATATATTTGCTCAGCATAGAGCATGGTGCCATGATGGATGCAAGAGAAAACTTGGCCCCTGTGGTATGTAGCCTATGATACAATTGGGAAGACAAGAATGTAGCTTTTACAAAGGGGTAGAAATAAAGAATGCTTCTGAATAAGTGTTTGGTGTGAGGCATAGATTACTGTGATAGAACTGGAAATGAACCACCCAAACTTTTCCTCAAAGACGGTGTATTAGTCAAGTTTTTCCAGAGAAGCAGAACAAACAGAATATAAATATCATCCCACAAGTTGGGAACTCCGATGAAGATGATGATGGCTGGATGAACTAGACAGAAATTCTTCTGATTGGTGAAATCCTCAGCTTTCCATTTAAGGCCTTCTGCTGATCAGATGAGGAGATGTCTCTCATTGCTGAAGACAGTCTCCTTTGTTGATTGCATAAGTAATCAGCCATAGGTGCAGTCAACTGACTCAAGATTTAAGTCCACTCAGTATGCTCAATAACAAGCAGGCCAATACTGGACTCCAAAACCTAGCAAAATTGACATGTGGAATTAATCATCACAGAAGGACTTGCTCCAGCTGCCCAAATAAGGTCAGCAGACATATCAAGGCTTTGGCTCCCTCATTTTGCCTGAGGGTTTGCCCCAACTGCAGAAAGACACCAAACTGAAGGCCCCTCCATTGCCCGGGAATCCCATATCTGGTGGCTAAGTAAGGCAGGCATATAAATATCTGGCATTTTGGCTCTATGTGTGCCAACCCTAATAGGCAATACTCACTCTGTATTTTTACATGAGATTGAACAAGGCTTGTTGGGCCTATACCATAATTCAGTGTCTTCTCTTGCCCTATCCTTCTTTCTTCCTCTCCCTTCTATGGGTATAGATCTTCAACAGATCTCTGTATACATCTCAGGGTGTGCTGTTGAGAAACATAACCTGCAACCTTTAGATTTACTAGGGGATATGATGCAACATGAGAGCAAAAAGAATACTTGATATTAAAAAAAAAAGTCATTGGATTTGACAATGAGGACATTAATAGGGAGGAAATATTGATAAAATAATGATAAAAGCATGTATTAAACATACAGCATATGCCCTGCCCTATGCTAAATAGCTTCTACACTTTATTCACTTACTACCCACACAATGTTAATAACACAGTAAGTTATGCACTATTACCCACATTTTATGGATTAGGAAAGTGATGTATAGACAGGAAAAGTAGTTTTCCTATGCTAGTGACAGACAGAGTTGTTTTTAAAATGTGGTTTAATGAGTTCAAACACAATTCTTTTACTAGCTTTAAGTAAAAATTGATAGTGTTTACCAAATAATTTGGGGTGGGGGATAAGTTGTTTTTTTATAAAATGTGAAGAAAACAGGTCAATGGAGCAGACTCAAAGAGGGGCATCTTGCTCTTCATATCCTTATTTCAGGTCTCCTGACATCTATCTTGATATAGAATTAGCATTTTTTTTTTTTTTTTGGATACTCTTTTCTGCTTTTAGACTGCTTTTGCCAAAAATCCTGTGAAACTTACATCACATAATTATATCAATTATATCCCACCCTCATCAATATTCACTAATTTTAGTTCCTTGATTATGGACTTGTTTTTAACTCTTTAATACCTGGCAACTTGAAGATATGCACAGAAGAATCATTTGATGATGTGGCTTTCCTTAACCTCTTCTCTTCAACCATGCTGTGTTCTTTTCTACTCAAGCAATCCATTCTCACGACAACATCATAAACTATCTCATTGTTAAGAGCTATAACAGCCTTCCTGCCTTAAAATCTGAACTTTACAAAATCGGGGTATCAGGGCCAGGTACTCTTGGATCACCTGACTGTGTTTTTTCCAAAGTACTGTGGGACTCTAGAGATGATGTTTTTATGTTTCTGTGCAGTGTGGTTTCTTGAGCAAAGTGACTTGACATGTTAGAGAATGGCTCCCTTTCTCCAGAACCAATGGCTTCTCACATCCCAAGCATGTAAGATCTGGATCAATCTACTTCCATTCAATGGTTAATAACATTTACCTCTTCCAGGAACCATAGAGAAATTTCAGGTATGATAAACTGTAGACATGTCTTATTTTTGCCTCTGGAGATATTTATTTGCATTCCAAAGAATAACAACTCAGGGACCTTGCCCTCCTTTCCCGCAGGAGATTAGGGTGATTAGGTTTCTCTTCTTCTCTCAGGGAGTTGGAAGGCAAGTTCTATATAAGTTGCCAAATTCAATTTTTCAGGGTTCCTAGCCTACACTAAAGAATCTAGTACATACAGGTTGAAATCAGGTACTTATCACATTGCCCTAGAATGGATGAGAATTGAAGCAAAGGCAACCAATGGGCTTGTTGCTGTAATAATAATAATATATCTGTCCCTACCTTATAAATCAGGGGTCTACTTTCAAAATATGAATAGAGATATTAAAAATGTATCATATAATACCCACATCCTATTGCTTTTTAAATTTATGTCAATCATGAAAAGAAAGAAAGTTATTGTGGTGCCAAGTAGTCTGGGTTTGTGTGCAGCTAATCCCAGGGGTTGTTCGGCAAGCCAACTACCAGGCACACCAAGATGAGGACCCATGGGAAGTTGCAGGCCCTGCACATTGGAAGTAAGGGGAAGGAAGAAACTGAATACATGGAAAATTCCAGCTTGAGTATGGTGCTTTTGATTGGAGCAAGGGTCCTGTTCAGATAAATCTCAAGTGATTATGAGTAGTATTTTCAGACAGAGTGTTCCTTCCATTACAGAAATGAAAAATATGGTTGACTGATACAGTGCTGGTAGTTTGTGGTGGGTACATGGTAGAATGAAGACAGAGTATGAAAATGGAGGACACTAGTGAAAATATCATTAAAACGGTTGAACAATATGTCTAGGTTAAAGAGGAAGGAAATTAAAGACAGATGAAATTCTGGAATACTGAAAGGGCAGAAAGCAGATAGGCATTGTTGGTAATGTTAAGCTGAACACCAGCTTCAGTGGGAGAAATGCCGGGATATTTGAAGTTTTGAAGGTTATTTGCTCTTACCTCTGTTCATTCTCATTATTCAGCTCCAACAGTAAACCTTCAACTGTCCTCTTGATCCCAACTCCATCTGCCTACCCCATGGGCACTGCAATTAAGAGCATGATTTTGGGATCTAAGAAAAAACAATTGATGTAAAATTATTCTTTCTGCAACTTGTTAGCTCTGGTCATGTAATTTCAGTTTTGTAATAAATGCTTGAATTTCCTCTTTTGAAATCTGAAGGTATTAATAACTACTCTGAGGGAAGATTCAAAGAGATAAAACATGTCAACCACTAAATTTAGTTCCTAGTACTCAGATGGAAGCTATTATTATTTTATTATTTCATAACAGTCCTTTCTTTCTCTTAAGTCTCACACTTTAAGTTCATATCCTTCTCCTAGACTAACTTCCCTTCCCAAAAAAAGAAAGCTCTCTTATTCTTAATAGATGATTCTCTGGCCCATGCCACCCTCCAGTTATATAACTCCTTCCTTCTGTCTTTCTTTCATGGCTAGAGCACTGAAAACCTAGCATTTGCTCACTGCACTAGCTACACTTACGGCCTCATCTCCAATTGTTCCCTTACTTCCCCATTGTTTTGTGCTCAGTCATGACTTTCTAATTACTGAATTCACAGAACCTTTTTCAGTTCACGTCCTATTTTGCCATTCTGTAACATTTCACAACAGACATCACAGAGTCCTTAAAATAGTCCTTTCCCAAGTTTTCTGAGAGCGTGTCGCTTTCTGATTCTTTTTCTCCTTGTCTGTGCTTTCTTTCTCACTCCCCTTTGTTAGCTAATTCCCCTTGTATATGTCTGTCCTCTGGAAGAATTACCTTGCTGGTTTATCTTTGCTGTTTTCTCTGTCTATAAGCTCATCGCTACAGGAAAGTCTCCTCTTTCCTTGACTTGAGAATGCCTCTTCACCTATACACTTTTTTGGGGGAGGCAAGGGGTGGTATCTGGTAAATTATTGAGTTCAACATTATTTTTAACTTTAACTAGATAACCCTAAATCACAGGCATAACCTAAGAAGTAAAGCCCTTGTTTATCAGAGTATTTTCTTAGCAACCAAATTGAATGAATGAATGAATGCATGCATGAATAATTAGGTAAATAGATAAAAAGAAAAATAAACAGTAAAGAACAAAAAAACTAAAAGGCTATAGTTGGAAGGATAATCTTATAGTCTGTCCTCTAATGAGCTGGATTAGTGTGGAGTATTTTTTGTTTATTTGTTTTGTAAAATCACAAGCAAAGTTCTTATTCATCATTCTCCTAATTTGTCAGGCAACATTTTATCTTTACAAATTATGCAATGCAGAAGCACTATCATTTCTTAAGGGGTTGAAATGTAATGTTACTATCCACTATAAGAACAAAATGAACATGAAGGAAAGAAAACAAAACATATTCTTGATTGCACTATTCCTGATTAAAAAAAAAAAATCTCGAAATGTCACAGGTTCATAAAGGCTTGCCCCTGACTCTGAAGAGGCCTTATTCATTTTCCCCACAATTTGCTTTTGTTTTACTAGTATTATGAATCCTTAATTAAGCCTTTGTTCACAAAAAAAGTAATATTTAGTGAATTTAATTATTTTTGACTTCAAATCTCTTCGAGAAAAATCTTGCCTCTTTGTTTTTCCTCTCCTATTCATTTTAATGTCTCAGACACCTTTGCATGTACTCACACATCTGTCTTCCTATTAGATAGTCAAGAAACCCCACTTTATACCTAAAACCTACTTCTATTAAAACCTTCCTTTCTCATTGTTACATGCTTCATTTCCCTACTCTGCTTTCATCCACTGCTCTGCAGTCTGACTCTGTTGGCCCTGGCCTTCCTCTACAACAAGCTTCCTTTTGTTAACTTGCTTGTTTTCTCCCCTTCTCCTCCACAGAACCATCTCCTATGAAAAGAACTATTAGAACTGCTGCTTAAAAACAGAAACTAATATTAGTGAATGTAAACCACAATACAAATCCTATAGTCATGCACAATAGGACAAACTCAAAGTCATATGCAATTGTATCCCATCTTTTTTAAAGGCCTTCAGAGGAGACTGGACTTGTAGCTGGCAAGGATCAGATAAAGGGAGATACCACATAGGAAATGGAGATGGCTTTTGCTACAGCTCTTTGTCTTCCAGGAATAATTCTTCTGGAGACAGCTGCTTGGTTCAGGTCTTCATCTACGTCAAGTTCTGCTCAAATCTCATCTTCTCAATGAGGCCGACTGTGACCCCTCTGTTTAATATTTCAACATGCCCCAGCCCTCTCCTCTCATGTTCTGGATCCTCCTTACCTTGGTCTACTTTTAATCCCTCTCCCCCCAGCCATAGGATATATATCTAACATATATATACACACACACATATATATAACATATATATATACACATATATATAAAAATAATAGATTATCTGTTTATTATTTTTTTCATTCTTATCTTTAATTCTTCACTATAAAATTTCATTTTAGCAGGGTAGAGAATTTTGTTTTATTGAATCCCAAACTCTGAGAGCCTGGCAATAGTGGCACTTGAAAATATTGAATGAATGAATGGATGAATGAATGAATGGAAGGAAGGAAGGTGAAAGGAAGGAAACAGGTATTTGTTGAATGCCACCATTAAATGTCACTGGGTGTTATAATGCCTAAATAAACGAGATATGCATCCTCAGTTAAAGGAGCTTGTAGTGATTTGTGAACACACCATCTCCATACAATGTGATACTATATTACAGAAGCTGGAATATTACGTAATGGAAATATTGTGATAGATATGTGCTTCAGTGCATTCTAGTTGCTTCTAAATAATGTGGTGTCTAGGGTGGAAGTGTAAAATAAGAGGCAAGGAAACCAGTTAGGAGACGCATGTAATAGTCAGGTGAGAGAAGATTTGTGCCTGAACTAGGACAGTGGTAAAGGTAAAGGGGAGGCAGATGGACTTCTAAAGTGTTTAAGAGGGCATGTCAAGTTTTCTAAGGAACTGCCAGACTGACTTCCAGAGTGGCTGAACCATTATACAGTCCCACCAACAATGAATAAGAGTTCCAATTTCTCCACATCCCCTCCAGCATTTGTAGTTTCCTGTTTGTTTAATGGCAGCCATTCTAATCGGTGTTAGATGGTATCTCATTGTGGTCTTAATTTGCATCTCTCTAATAGCTAGTGAAGCTGAACATTTTTTCATGTGTTTCTTGACCATTTGTATTTCCTCTTCAGAGAACTGTCTTTTCATATCTTTTGCCCATTTTATAATTGGGCTGTCTGTACTATTGTCATTGAGTTGTAGGATTTCTTTATATATGCAAGATATCAGTCTTTTGTCAGATACATGGTTTCCAAAAATTTTTTCCCATTGAGTTGGCTGCCTCTTTACCTTTTTGAGAAATTCCTTTGAGGTACAGAAACTTCTAAGCTTGAGGAGTTCCCATTTATCTATTTTTTCTTTTGTTGCTTGTGCTTTGGGTGTAAAGTCTAGGAAGTGGCCGCCTAATACAAGGTCTTGAAGATGTTTTCCTACATTATCTTCTAGGAGTTTTATGGTACTTTCTTTTATATTGAGATCTTTGGTCCATTTTGAGTTAATTTTTGTGTAGGGTGTGTGGTAGGGGTCCTCTTTCATTCTTTTGGATATGGATATCCAACTCTCCCAGCCCCATTTGTTGAAAAGACCATTATGACTCAGTTCAGTGACTTTGGGGGCCTTATCAAAGATCAGTCGGCCATAGATCTGAGGGTCTATCTCTGAATTCTCAATTTGATTCCATTGATCTATATGTCTATCTTTGTGCCAGTGGCTGGTGGTGGATACCTGAAACTATCAAACTACAACCCAGAACCCATGAATCTCAAAGACAATTGTATAAAAATGTAGCTTATGAGGGGTGACAATGGGATTGGGAAAGCCATAAGGACCACACTCCACTTTGTCTAGTTTATGGATGGATGAGTAGAAAAATAGGGGAAGGAAAAAAACAAACAAACAGACAAAGGTACCCAGTGTTCTTTTTTACTTCAATTGCTCTTTTTCACTTTAATTATTATTCTTGTTATTTTTGTATGTGTGCTAATGAAGGTGTCAGGGATTGATTTAGGTGATGAATGTACAACTATGTAATGGTACTATTAACAATCGAATGTACGATTTGTTTTGTATGACTGTGTGGTATGTGAATATATCTCAATAAAATGAAGATTAAAAAAAAAAAAAGAGGGCATGTCAGTGGAATGGGTGAATGACAAAGGATGAGAGATTTGCTTGTCATATGCCATGGGTTTGAGATTAAGCATATTGAGTCTATTCATCTCTGAGGTGGCCCCTATTTGGAAAAAAAACAGTCAGAAAGTTTAATACAATCCAGGGATCAGAGCAAATGCACCAGGAAGGCATAGCATAGAGAAATCCCCATAGGAATATTTCTAGTGTTTATTATGGCCACTGAATTCTAACTGATACTATCAAAACTAGCATTGGGAAGGGAAATGGCAGGAAAGGTGTCAACCGAAAGCACCAACAGTTTTCCAGTTTTGTTTTATATGATTACTAATCTTATTTAATTTACCCAGAGACACATTACTAGTATTTCAAAACTTCTCAGAGTGATAAGAAAGGAGAATATGCCAATTCAGCCTCATTCCATGGGACAAAAATCCTTGAGAAATTAATTTTAAAAATGCATAAAAAGTGTTGCACTTATTTAATGCACTCAAGTACATGAAACCATATTAATCTACATGATTTAACAAGTGTCTATTATTCACATAGTATATAATTAATCTCTCCATGATACTGTGTCTTTATCTTGTCTGCATCTCTGCCTTCAGTGTATAGCCTAAGGTTTGGCTCTAATAAGTCCTCAATAAATATTTTTTTCAACATCTGAACAAGTGAACAACTAGGAAGATTATTAATAGCATAGGTTCTGGAATCAGAGAGAAAGTATTTTAAGTTCTGGATCTGTCATCTACTAGTTGAATAAGTTACTTTATAAGCTTCAGTTTCCTCTTATGTGGAGTGGAGATGAGGATAATAATACCACCTCACAGGGTTATTGACATTTAAAAACAATAATCAGCTGTTATTTAAAACACTTAGACTAGTGCCTAGCATGTAGTTTGTGTTCAATAAATATTATTATTATTTAATATTATGGCAAGGGTTTTTTGTGAGATAGATTTCAGACAAACAAACAAACAAAAAAAATTAAGCCAGCTTTCAAAAAGTGACAGTTGTGCACTTGGTAAGTCAGAGGGCAAATTCAATGGGGTCTCAGTGTGAACTCTTTTTTTTCAACTAATATTTCATACTCTTGAACCACATTCCAACATATCTAACTTTTTCCTATAAATACTCAATTTTATTATTTACCCATTTTTTTCTTTTCCTTGACTACTCTTAATTAGGATGAGAATTATGCTATACAATGAAATGATCAAAAATAAAATTATTTGTCCAATAGTGGAAAATGCTGAAAAAATGATTTGTCACTTATTTTTATTGTTTTTTTTTTTTTATGGAGAATATGGTTGAATTATATTTGTGCAAGAAATACATTCAATGACTTTATAAACTAATGAAGTAGGTGTCTTAGAGGGATAAATATGTGTTTCACTATACTCCTTGGTAATTGATAGATTCCAATGTAGATACTGCTGTAGCTTTAATATTCCTCAAGAGATTTCCATAATTACAATCAGCAGAGTGCAAGCAGTTAAAGAGAAGGTAAAATACTACTTTCCTTTTAAAAAGCCGTATTGCTTATTAACAAGGCAACTCTTGATAGTAACTCTTGATGTCTCTGGAGCAAGCCATAAGAGGAGCTGTAGCATTAGACTCTGACCACATGGCAGCTCAAATATATGATCTAGGCTATGAAATATAAAAGGCATTAAAGAGCTCTGGTAAATGGAACAAAGCTAGCAACCAAAATAGCTGCATTGGAGTGGGTCCAATTTTTAATTCATTCAACCCGTCAGGAGTTATTTATTTAGTCAGTCAGTTATTATGCAAGCCATACTAATTGAATGCCAAATATGTGCCAGACATTTTTCTAGCTGCTGCAGAGGAGAGCTAATGGTAGAGAGGTCTTCCATCCAATTAACAAATTGATGCCACCATCCTTCCAACTTGCCTCTGCTGTGAAGTGATTGTTAGTAATAGCTACTGGACTATTAAGTGTTAGTTACCAAATTGCTGGGACCCAGGGCCTGGTCCCCCTCCCCTCCATAGGATTTCATGTAGCTGTCTACTTGACTGGGACAGAAGCTAAAAGTCATCAGACCTCCCCAGGGGAAGAAAAAAACGTATTGTAAACTAAGCATTGACCCTCTCCTCCCCTGATCACTGTTCATAACAAATCTCCACACCCTTGCATTACAAGCCTCTGCCAAAACCCTTCTCACACCCTCCTTGTCCTAAGCCTTCTAAACCAACCCTTGGCACCCCCTGCTTTTGCAGAGCACTAACTTACATCTTTCTCTGCCGGCGCTGCTGTGGAACCATAACTTCTGTTAAGTAACTCCTATTAAACTCATGTCTAACTCCAGACCCTGCATGTTCTTTGGTCCTAAGGGCTAAACTGGATTGAAACACCAACTATATACTGAATATTGATAAACAATAGTGTTTTTTTTTTTTTACCAAAAAATTACATTATCAACAGATACCCCTAAAAGCATACAGAATTCTCCCTGAATGTAATAGAGAGCTGTTTTATTTATATACACATAGATATTTTTTTTATTTGAGTTGGTAAATGATTTTTGTTTAGACAAAGTTGCCTAAAGGTAGGAGAATTTCCTAAATGAGAAGTTTTCTTAATTTTTTTTGCTATTATTAATTATTGCTTTATTAAATGACATGAGCAAACTACAACAGTTTGTAGAGAAACAATTAGAATATTGCCATGTTCTTTCCTGATAGACATGGGGTTCAGGATTAGAATCTTTCTCAACATAGCAAGATTAAATGTAAAACCTATTTGCCATTCTTGGCTCAATGAATAGGAGAGCTGACCAGAAATCTGAAAAGCTTATCTTATTGATAGGATCCATCATTAATTTTGATGGCATTTCATTAAAGCAAACATGCTTATATATTTAATATAGAGAGTCATGTAGAATTCCTTGCTCAGTACTTTTAAAATTAAAATTAAATGCATTTTTATTGGTTGAATGCATCAACAGCCATGCTACAATATGTGTACTCAGTGTATGTCCTAAGAAAGTTTATACGGAAGAATTGCAATGTCAAAAATATTTAGAGACAATGTTCTAGGAGGGAATAAGTTTTTGGCTAGATACTATATGTTATAGAAAAACAATTAAGTCAAGTTCTTTTCTTTTGGAAGCTTATGGTAAAGAGTTAGATACATGTACTTCACGACCAGGTAGTCTTCTCTTAGAAAGAACAATACTTATTCATGAAATACCTCTATATAATATTGTTTCTATTTGTTTTTCCATAATAAATACTTTTTGGTAGAAATTATAGTTACTTTACATGTATTTATGGTAAATTTTAGGATCTTGCCAAACATCCAGAGAAGCAGGAAAAATACTAATGGAAAACATGGAAAAATCTACCCTTGTATGTTTGGAGGTACAATTTTTCTTATAAGCCTGTGTTATCCTAGGTGAACACTAAAATAAAAGAATATAGAATATTAGGTTTAGGAAATATAAATTTATTCAGCAGTTAAGGGGGAGTTGCCTAATAATCTACATTTAAAAAATTAACTCAATATAGTGACGAATAGCCAATTTTGAGGAGCACTTGTATGATAAACTTCAAAGAGGGATGTCCGGCGCCGCCCCGCCCCGCCTCGAGTCCTCGGTCGGCCGGCGATGGGGACCAGAGAGATAAGGGGAGAGAGGGTGCGGACAACGTCTTACCCGGAGCACTTGTGATCACTCAGGACTCGCGGTGGTAAAGCAGATAAACTTTTAATGGGACTAGGCAATCATCATCTTTACAGGTTCCACCCGGGGCGAGACACCTCGGGGGAGAACAACCTCGATGCGGCCGTCAGGTACGGCTCCTTGTGGGCTGTCTCTCCGAGCTTTGCCCGGGAACTTTCTTATAAACCTTGCGTGTATCCAATGGGCTAACGCCACGCACACAAGCATGATTGGTGAATACAGCGGGTGGTTACATACATCAGAAGCCGGAAGCAGGATGTGGGCGCCATCTTGGCACCACTCGATGGGCGGGGGGACTTTGGAGCAGGTTTACAGCGCATGCGTTATGCCCGTCCCGGGAGACGGCTCTCCACATCTCCCCCTTTATTATTTATATCGACCCAGTGTCCCCAGTGATGAGTGTGCTCCCGTGAACCCAGATGGCTCACAATTTGTTCCGGTGCTTTGGGGAGTCTGGACTAGGTCTCAGCCATTTAGCGGCGGAGCCTCTAGCACCGACCAGAATGCTCACCTCATATGGAGACAGGAGAGTCCGTGAGCTGGAAACAACATGACTCTCCCTGCAGTGCTTTGCCTTGCAACTGGGGGACAAAGGCGGGGGCAGGGATAGCATTAACCAGAGTCGGAGGCGTCACTAGGCGTCCCTATGCATTGGCTAGAGTCAAGTCTGGCCACAACTATGACTCTGCCTTAGGGACCTACCTGAGACAAAAATTATGACTGCTGGCGTCGCCCGTTATACCCGGGACACAGCTGCGCGCTTAGCTACAAACCTCGCTCCCGAGTGCCCCGCCCGAGGCGGCCAGGATGGGGTATGGCCATCAGAATGGTCGCTGTTGGGGGTATCAAAGGTGGAGGACATAGCCATCATAGTGGTAACACGGTACTGCCGCGCTTGAAACAGGCGTTCTAGCAAAGATTTAACAATGACTAATCCCACCAATAGTCCCACCATCAAGAGAATCCAATTAGTCAAATTGGGCCAAGAGAACCAAGAGGTGACTTGGTCCCACAGATTTTTTACAGTCTCGCCCAGTGTGGAAAGGTCGAAACTAACAGGCTTCAATTCCCTAATGTTCTCAAGTCCCTGAAGGCCGGAGGCTTGGTCCAATGGCCCAGGCCGTATATTCGTTGGCGTTTCTGACAGCTGCTCCCCGGCCTCCCCAGGTGATGCCACGGTTCCCACCAGTCTTTCCGGAACCCACACTGGTTGACGTCCTGGTTCCTGGGGAAAAAACACAAACAGAGCCTCCGGCCCAGCCGAGCACCGGGTCAGGGCCTTTCCACTGTGACGTGGAGGGAGCGATATGGCCCTTAACAGTCTCCCATATAAGGACTAGAATCGGGTCCAAACAGACACCCGTTTGGCGCGCTCGGTCTATATCACGACCAAGTTTCATCCAAGAGGGCAGATTAAGGCTGCCAGAACAAGGAAACCAGGGGGCAAAAGTCAAGAAATCGCTGGAGAGAACTTCTCTTAACTGAGATACCCCGCTGTTTCAAAAGGGTCTTTAAGGGGGTTAATAGGGGTGAACTTTCAGACTGCCCCATGCTTGCAGTCGGCACTATCTCTTAATCACTCGGAGAGCTCTTCCGAGTCCCCGGGGCTACCTGAACGCCCACGGGCCCTAGTCCTCGCACGAAAAAAAGGGGTGCTTACCTTCTCGCGGTGATCAGTCGCGGAAGTCAAGCCACGGATCCCGGGAGCACGTCTCCGTCGGGGCGAGGGGAACGCAAATGAGGTTGCGGGTTCGAAGAGTTCCCCGTACGGGCCACCACTTGTCCGGCGCCGCCCCGCCCCGCCTCGAGTCCTCGGTCGGCCGGCGATGGGGACCAGAGAGATAAGGGGAGAGAGGGTGCGGACAACGTCTTACCCGGAGCACTTGTGATCACTCAGGACTCGCGGTGGTAAAGCAGATAAACTTTTAATGGGACTAGGCAATCATCATCTTTACAGGTTCCACCCGGGGCGAGACACCTCGGGGGAGAACAACCTCGATGCGGCCGTCAGGTACGGCTCCTTGTGGGCTGTCTCTCCGAGCTTTGCCCGGGAACTTTCTTATAAACCTTGCGTGTATCCAATGGGCTAACGCCACGCACACAAGCATGATTGGTGAATACAGCGGGTGGTTACATACATCAGAAGCCGGAAGCAGGATGTGGGCGCCATCTTGGCACCACTCGATGGGCGGGGGGACTTTGGAGCAGGTTTACAGCGCATGCGTTATGCCCGTCCCGGGAGACGGCTCTCCACATCTCCCCCTTTATTATTTATATCGACCCAGTGTCCCCAGTGATGAGTGTGCTCCCGTGAACCCAGATGGCTCACAATTTGTTCCGGTGCTTTGGGGAGTCTGGACTAGGTCTCAGCCATTTAGCGGCGGAGCCTCTAGCACCGACCAGAATGCTCACCTCATATGGAGACAGGAGAGTCCGTGAGCTGGAAACAACATGACTCTCCCTGCAGTGCTTTGCCTTGCAACTGGGGGACAAAGGCGGGGGCAGGGATAGCATTAACCAGAGTCGGAGGCGTCACTAGGCGTCCCTATGCATTGGCTAGAGTCAAGTCTGGCCACAACTATGACTCTGCCTTAGGGACCTACCTGAGACAAAAATTATGACTGCTGGCGTCGCCCGTTATACCCGGGACACAGCTGCGCGCTTAGCTACAAACCTCGCTCCCGAGTGCCCCGCCCGAGGCGGCCAGGATGGGGTATGGCCATCAGAATGGTCGCTGTTGGGGGTATCAAAGGTGGAGGACATAGCCATCATAGTGGTAACACGGTACTGCCGCGCTTGAAACAGGCGTTCTAGCAAAGATTTAACAATGACTAATCCCACCAATAGTCCCACCATCAAGAGAATCCAATTAGTCAAATTGGGCCAAGAGAACCAAGAGGTGACTTGGTCCCACAGATTTTTTACAGTCTCGCCCAGTGTGGAAAGGTCGAAACTAACAGGCTTCAATTCCCTAATGTTCTCAAGTCCCTGAAGGCCGGAGGCTTGGTCCAATGGCCCAGGCCGTATATTCGTTGGCGTTTCTGACAGCTGCTCCCCGGCCTCCCCAGGTGATGCCACGGTTCCCACCAGTCTTTCCGGAACCCACACTGGTTGACGTCCTGGTTCCTGGGGAAAAACACAAACAGAGCCTCCGGCCCAGCCGAGCACCGGGTCAGGGCCTTTCCACTGTGACGTGGAGGGAGCGATATGGCCCTTAACAGTCTCCCATATAAGGACTAGAATCGGGTCCAAACAGACACCCGTTTGGCGCGCTCGGTCTATATCACGACCAAGTTTCATCCAAGAGGGCAGATTAAGGCTGCCAGAACAAGGAAACCAGGGGGCAAAAGTCAAGAAATCGCTGGAGAGAACTTCTCTTAACTGAGATACCCCGCTGTTTCAAAAGGGTCTTTAAGGGGGTTAATAGGGGTGAACTTTCAGACTGCCCCATGCTTGCAGTCGGCACTATCTCTTAATCACTCGGAGAGCTCTTCCGAGTCCCCGGGGCTACCTGAACGCCCACGGGCCCTAGTCCTCGCACGAAAAAAAGGGGTGCTTACCTTCTCGCGGTGATCAGTCGCGGAAGTCAAGCCACGGATCCCGGGAGCACGTCTCCGTCGGGGCGAGGGGAACGCAAATGAGGTTGCGGGTTCGAAGAGTTCCCCGTACGGGCCACCACTTGTCCGGCGCCGCCCCGCCCCGCCTCGAGTCCTCGGTCGGCCGGCGATGGGGACCAGAGAGATAAGGGGAGAGAGGGTGCGGACAACGTCTTACCCGGAGCACTTGTGATCACTCAGGACTCGCGGTGGTAAAGCAGATAAACTTTTAATGGGACTAGGCAATCATCATCTTTACAGGTTCCACCCGGGGCGAGACACCTCGGGGGAGAACAACCTCGATGCGGCCGTCAGGTACGGCTCCTTGTGGGCTGTCTCTCCGAGCTTTGCCCGGGAACTTTCTTATAAACCTTGCGTGTATCCAATGGGCTAACGCCACGCACACAAGCATGATTGGTGAATACAGCGGGTGGTTACATACATCAGAAGCCGGAAGCAGGATGTGGGCGCCATCTTGGCACCACTCGATGGGCGGGGGGACTTTGGAGCAGGTTTACAGCGCATGCGTTATGCCCGTCCCGGGAGACGGCTCTCCACAGAGGGAAATCTAGCCACTGAACAGAATGGTAAGACCATCTAGTCATGTTGCCTCAGGCAAGCACCTTAACTGCTGTAGTTCTCAGTTTATTTATCTACAGAATGGGGGTATCAGACAAATATGTCTCAACCTATAATTGTGTTGTGAAAACAAATTTGTGTGGATTAAAATTAGCCTTCAAACATGTCTCAACACTTAATTTGACTATGAAACTTTTTTTTTGTATCTCATGAGAAGCAGTTTTTAATTAGTTCAAATAAACTAGAAGAGGAAATATCACAGGGCATCGTAAGACTAACAAGTGCTACATCATGAAATTATATTTTGGTTGTGTGTGTGTAAGTATGCTAGATTGTGATCTAAAATATATTTTACTGTCATTTATAGTAAAATATTTTGAAAAAATACTGGTCTAGATGATATCTAAATTTTCTTTCACTTGAAAATATTTAAAATACTATATTACTCTCCCTGAGCCAGAGATTTCAAGTGTAATATCAGCAAATTATTTAAAAAATAAAAATAAATCTATATAGCATTACTTCCATATGTAATATGAATTAAAACAAATCAACTAGAAAACTGCAAAAATAGTATGATTTAAATAAAATTGTCCAATTCTTGATCAATACATTTCTCTATGCCAGAAATAACAAACATGAAAGTCTAGGGAATAAATAGCATCCATTATAATGGTAAATGAAACATACAAGATTTAAGAATATATGAGAGATGTATATAAGCTTATTTAAACTAAAATAGCATTGGTATATTAATAGAAGAATATAGAAAGTATTTAAAAAGGAAAGAGATGAAAAACAGTTCTAAACTATATTAGCACATGAATAAATCCACAGTAATTCAAATATTACATCAGAAACAAATCAGTGGAACAGAGAATCAAGGAAAAAGTACTTATATACATACACAAATTTACACATATACAATTTAATAAAGAATGCAGAACCTCATTCCAAATCCCTGATTCTCAAACTTGGTTGAACATTGGAATCACTGGGGAGATTTACAAATGACCGATGCTCAAGTCCCAACCCCAGAGTTTCCAATTTAATTGCTCTGGGGTGTGAGTTGGGCATTGGGATTTTTTAAAGCTCTCCAACTAATTATAAAATTACTTAAGGGAATTGTCCTTTATTTAAAATCACACACCAAAATTTGAACCTTAGTAAAAGATCCTCTAGGTGCATAAAATGTACTGGATTATGTATCCTAATTTTTCTTGATTGTCACCTTTATGGGATTTTCTCTTTTTGGCTATGATTGCCATTTCCCATTATGACTCCTAAGCATAGCTGAGATGAATTAGCATTAAAACACACACACATACGCATACACATACGCATGCCTGTGCTCACACACACACACGCACGCCACTCTGTTATATGCCAAAAGAAAAAAATATATGAATAAATAAATATACATATACATATATATATATATATATATATACACACACACACACACACATATATATATAATTTTACAGTGGGAAATTTTTTGTCTCACATATATTTAACTCATAACAAAGCCTGGAGACTCAGTCCAATTTAATCATCTGTTCTGCATGTCTTTTTAACACTTGACACATTTTGGGTCAAGGTCTAGGGGAATACATGCTGTCTTCAACTTTGGATTCTCTCTCTGTATTCAGTTTTTTAATCCCCCCAAGGTAGGATGAATTATGTACTCCATGGAAGACATGTTCTTATTCTTCATCTGCATTCCTATGGGTGTGTATTTATTTATAGGTAGGACTTTTTGAAAATGCTATTGTTAATTACAGTGTTGCCAACTGTGTCTGAGTAAGCCTTGATCCATGTTACTGGAGGACTTACAAATGGAAGAAACCAGAAGCCAGAAGTCAGAGAAAGACACAGGGAGGAGCAAGAAGCCTGAAAGTCAGTAGAAATCATAAGAGCAGACACAAGGAGAGAGGTACCATGTGACTGGAGGCAGATATGCAAGTCAAGACACTCCAGTTCTTGCAACAACTAGCTACAGACCTCAGTGAGAAAGCATAGCCTTGCTGATGCCTTGATTTTTAGATTTCCAGCCTTCCAAATCATGAGTGAATACATTTTTGTTTTTAAGCTTACCTTTCTTAGTTTCCTGGCCACTGTGACAAATGCTACACATGTGTCAGCTTAAACAATGGGATTGTTTGTTTCAAGGTTTTCAATTCTGGATGGCTTCTTTCTTCCCAGAGTTGGTAGCATTCTAGTGGGCTGGCAATCCTTGGGTTCCTTGGCTTTCCCATCACCTGGTGATGTCCTTTCTTTTCTCTTTTGGGTTCCTGCTGACTTCTGCTTTCCTGCTTCTCCCCTGGGCTTTTACTCTTATAAGGCCTCTAATAATAAGATTAAGATCAATCCTGATTCAGTTGGCCATACCTTGACTTTGAATAACATCTTCAAATATCCTATTCACAATGGGTTCACACCAACAGGAATGGGATTAAGTTTAAGAATATGTTTTATTCTGGGGCACATAATTCAATTAGAATACCCGCACCTGAGTATAATGTTTCAATTCATGTTAATCACACATATCAGTGTACTTACCTTCATACATTAAACACCTGTATGTTCGTTATGGGATCAGTGGTATAAAATGTGTCCTTAGCATTTTGACACACACACACACACACACACACACACACACACACATTTGATGTTAAAAAAAAGGAAGAGTTTAGAATGTTTTAACAATAGAAGAGAAAAAGGGACATTTTTCCATAAAAGTAATATTAAAGAAATTAAGAAAATGAGGAAGGGATGATAATTGCATTGGTTATCGGTGAACAACTGAAGGAAAATCAGTTATGTTTTTTACTCTATGTTAAAACAAATTCTAATGATATTAAATAATTCAATGGAAGAAATCAAATAACTTAATAATTCAATCTCAAAAAAAGATGGCTTGTTTTCTAAATTAAATTTTAAGATTATAAATGGATCCAAACTAATTTTAATGGATATTTTAAACACTAAGACAATGAAATAAAGGACATTAAATAATAGGCTAAGGAGTCTGATTTTATTTATAATACCTTTTTGATTTTCTAAACAATCAAATGATGAAAATTTCCACATTTTTAAAAATGTCTACATGTTTAATGAGCAACTACTAAGTGTTTAACCATTATTGTCAAACACATTTGTCAAGCCACAGTACCACCAAATCCGATTCATTAGGTCATTTACTAATTTCTTATCATTTTTATTTGCTCTGCTCTTCTGAGTTGAACTTAACTTGATGTTAGCTTCTGACTTTGATTTATAATCCTCAGAGAAAATAGAAACCTACCGTAAAGAACGCCTTTGGTTTCCTGAACTCATACTTATTATCCGCATCCACCCACACATATTTTTTTTCTTCTGGCACACACCATTTAATTTGTAGATGTGTTCCTCCTAATATATAAAGTTAACAACTCTTCCACCTAAACTCTAGGTCTCCTTTCCCCACGTCCTCATGATCCTTATGCTAAATATCCTTATTTATTTATATACTGATATCTGAAATTTGTGTCCCCAGAACATACCCCTTTTCCTGAGTTCCAAAGCTGTATATACAGCTCCCTCCTTGGAAATATCTACTTTGACATTTAATAAACAGACTTCACAAACTCGTTAGGTTTCTGGTGTCAATGTCCTTTTCCAAACTTTTACTATTATATTTCCTATGATGCCACCATCATCCGCTCAGATCTCAAACCAGAATATGGCTTCATTTTTGACATCTCACATCCAACTAACTGCCTAAATATCACATCTTTGCATTTATCTCCATCCCCAATGCCACTGTCCTATTTCAAGAATCTATGATATCTAGTTTAGGTAAGTCTTAAAACTTCATAGCTGGTTTCCTTACTTAATCCTGGCACTTACAGTAGGCAGAATTCCAAAAATGCTCCCCGATATCCATCCCCTCTGTACTCAATCAAATACTAATCTAGGTACTGCTATGAAGGGATTGGGAAGGTGGAAAGATGGAATTAAAATTACTAATCAGCTGACCTTAAAACAGGGAGATTATTCTGGATTATATGGGTTGAGCCAGTGTTGTTATAATGGACCTTAAAAGCAGGTGAGGATGACAGAAGAAACGTCTCAGAGAGTGGAAGCAAAAGTCTAAATGTAAGAGGGGCCAAAAGTCATGGGATGCAGTCAGCCTCTAAAGGCTGAGGATGACCTCTTGCTGACAGCCAGAAAGGAAATGAGTACCTCAGTCCTACAGCCAAATAGAACTGAATTCTGTGAGCCACATGAATGAGCCTGGAAACAGATTGTCTCTCAGAGCCTCTAGAACAGAACACAGCCCTTTGATTTCAGCCATGAGACTTTAAGCATAGAACCAGTTGAGACACTATGTGCATAGACTTCTGAACCATGTAAATTGGTGGTGTGCTTAGCTGCTTAATGTGTACTAGTGTGTTATGGCAGCAATAGAAAAGTAATACAGCACCTCTCCATCTCATTTTCTACAATGAAGTTGTTGGAAAGGCTCATGTCATGCCACTACCCCCAATCTAAAATATATAAAATATATTCAATGGGTTCCTACTTTCCCAAAATTAAAATCAAATTCCTTCAAATGGATTGCAAGGTACTTTATGATCTTGTCCTTACTTTTCTCTTCAACTCATTCTTGTTCATTTCCACCTTTAAATGTCCAATTCCCAATGCATTGGTTCTTCCCATGGCTTATAAATGCCTTTTCCTTCTTTCAAGCCTCAACCATCCACTTTTGAGTAGATAACTTCTACTACTCTTTTAGATCCTGCTAGCTTCTGTGGAAAGCAGAATTAGGGTTAGCTTTAGCATTGGTATTATATGTTGTATAATCTGTATTTATACTGTCATAGCACTTTTATCACCCAGAATGAAAAATGCCTATTTGTTTCTCTGTAGTATATGTAGATATACCTCCAGTCCCTTTAGACTGTGAATATATTAATTCATTTGTTCATGTATACTTTAAAAGAAACTGATATGGTACACTGCCTGAAAAAATTCTGGGAGGTAATGAACTAAGGAAATGGAGTAACTGGAAATGAGGACATTTAAAAATGTTAGAATGGGCCAGTCATTGGAACAGTTGTGGGAATGGGGACAGGCAAAGGGAATACCATATATAAATTGGGAGGCACAAATACCTGAAGTTAAATCCCATAAGCTTTTGTTGTTTATCAGAATGGAATTTGCATTTTATTGTAATTTCACTGAGTAGTGATTAAAGGTGTTTTAGGCAGTACTGGTGGTAATAGGCTATATAGAGAGTGTTTTGGAGGAGACGTGGAAGAAAAAGGAAAATTTGAATTTATTGCCTTAATTCCAGAGAGGATATTAGTCCTTTGGTCTAGATGGTGGCTATGGAAAAAGACAAAAAGCTGGTTTAAAGAAATATCCTGGAATTCAAATCAAAGGAACTTCTTGATTGTCTTAATATGTGTATATTGGAGAAGAGTAATTCATTAAAGGCTTGAGAAATATACTATTGACAGTTATATACACAAAAATTAGCATAATACCTGTCATATGGCAGAAATTCAATAAATAATTAAGTAAGAAGGAATAAGGTAAGAAAGAATAAGGAAAAGAAAGTGTATGAAATTAAAAGATGGTTTCTTTGAGTAAAAGAAATTATGTCATTTATGGCATAAATTACACAGAGCATTGTACCTGTCGCATATTTGGTACTAAATAAATGTCTATGCACCCAAGGGAGTGACTCTCCCTGGCAACGTGGAATATGACTCCCGGGGAGGAATATAGACCTGACATCGTGGGATGGAGAACATCTTCTTGATCAAAAGGGGAAGTGAAAGGAAATGAAATAAGCTTCAGTGGCAGAGAGATTCCAAAAGGAGCCGAGAGGTCACTCTGGTGGGCACTCTTACACACAATTTAGAGAACCCTCTTTAGGTCCTAAAGAATTGGGGTAGCTGGTGGTAGATACCTGAAACTATCAAACTACAACCCAGAACCCATGAATCTCAAAGACAATTGTATAAAAATGTAGCTTATGAGGGGTGACAATGGGATTGGGAAAGCCATAAGGACCACACTCCACTTTGTCTAGTTTATGAATGGATGAGTAGAAAAATAGGGGAAGGAAACAAACAAACAAACAGACAGACAAAGGTACTCAGTGTTCTTTTTTACTTTAATTGCTCTTTTTCACTTTAATTATTATTCTTGTTATTTTTGTGTGTGTGCTAATGAAGGTGTCAGGGATTGATTTAGGTGATGAATGTACAACTATGTAATGGTACTGTGAACAATCAAATGTACGATTTGTTTTGTATGACTGCGTGGTATGTGAATATATCTCAATAAAATGGAGATAAAAAATGTCTATGAAGGTAATAAATACATTTTCTGCAGAGCTAAATGGTACCTCCATTCCAATCATCTCTTCTTAATTTCTTTCCTAGTTTTTCCAACTGCTAAAACAAATACCAGACAATGGATTTTCTTAAACAGCCAGAATTTATTAGCTTAGTTTTGAAGCCCAAGAAATGTCCAAAACTGATGCATCAGCAAGTTAGCACTTTCCCCACAAAGACTGTGGTGTTCTGGGGTTGGCTGCTGTAGATCCTTGGTCTTTGGCTTTTGTGGCACATGACAATGCAAATGGTGATGTCTTCTTTCTCCTTCAGGTTCTGTTGACTTCCAGCTTCTTCTTGTATTTTTTTTCCTTTTTTGTTTTAATTTCATTCTGCTTATAAAAGACTCCAGTATCTGGATTAAAGCCCAAACTGATTCAGTTTGACCACACCTTTACTGAAGTAACATCTTCAAAAGAGCCTATTTTAAATAGTTCCACACCCACCAAAATGCAGATAGAGAACAAGAGTATTCCCAAACTGGGATATACAATTCAATCCACCACATTTTCCACATTTATTGGGTAAGTCTTTTGTCATTCTTGACTCATAAATTGAAAATATATATGTTAGCATGTATTATATAGTTTTTCTCACATAGTGAGTACTTCAAAAAGGTACTGTAACATAAAGTTGAGTAGTTTGATGCAATACCATTTCCTTTTTTACACCTCTTTTGCACCCTTTGTTCAGTCTTTCCTTAAAGTGTGAAGATAAAACAAAAACAAAACAAACAAAAAAAAAACCACAGTACTTTTAATCATAATTCTTGCTGTACTATAGTTTATGTCAAAGACAGAGCCCTATATAAGTAGTTGAACATTTGTACATTTCAATGACTCAAGAATATTTATAATTAATAAAATTTAATCTATTTAATTTCTTCTTTTTAGAATAATATTAATATTGCTAAATAGATTAAGTACAATTCTTGTTAATTTAATTAATTCACAAATGTGTTTTTAAGCTTAAATGGACTTAAATAATAATTCTTTTACATGCTGTAAGATTTAGATGATGTTTAGTTTCACTTTTTGAGTAAATTTTTTAATTTTGTAATCAGTATGCTATAAGTTCTGTTTAATCAATGCATCATGTTTAGCTGTGCTGTCACTTGGATGTCTTTTGGGGGACATTATATTAAATACCTTTTCTCATGCATTAATCATCAGTATATTTTTGTTTTTACCAAATTAATGTAATATTATCGAGCAATATTAAGCATTCTCCAAAATCTTCTTTTAACCATATAAGTTGATAATTTACATACAATATTAAAACAATAAATTATTGTATGAAAGCAAGCATAGTAAGTTGCCTTAAAATATATCTCTCATTACAGAGTATTTTATGTTTTTGTCTGGGAAAAAGCAAGGGGATGAGTAAGGCTACATATTGGCCCATCTTTATTTCTGTTTCTAAATAGGTAACCTGAATAATGGTTTCTTTCTCCTTGGTGTACATACTCCGTTTTACAAGCAATTATAAGGAAGGAGGAATTTATCTGAGCCCTTCCCAGAACATTAACTTTAGTAACCTCAAAGAACTATTCCCAGGATGCAGCAGGGAGTAGCAGAATACACATTTATTTTCCTTGTTACAGTGAGAAAAAAGATACTACTCCTATGTATCTGTCCTGTGTCTTCTTCATAGTTACTAATTCATGCATTCAGCACATACGTATCGAATGCATGTGAAAATTCTAGAGACAAGGATTTGTACTGCTGGTCCTTGTTCTTATAAACGTGACATCTAGTCTGGGGCATACACAAAAACACATAAACACCAATTATGATAGAAAGTGCAAAAGGCAAAAATATATCTAATAGAATGATTTGTTCCTGTTTGAACACCATTACCTTTGATTTCACAACAACTATTATCATACAATATAAATAAAAATATGATGGATTCATGTATTGGGGAACTGAAGAATGACATAGAATGACTTTGATTTCCATTTTAAAAGCCTATAGAATTATAATTGTGGAAGTGAGGTTAGGTTGTGACTATTTCCATTTGCCCAAGAGGGGCATGGTTATGGCCTGGACTGATGTTTGAGGTTGAGATGGAAGCAGTGTATGCAGAGAAGATGGTTTACATATGAGGGACAGGAAAAAAGGAGCTAGCAATCAGACTTTCAGATTGCTTGTTGGAACAGTTGATTGATGGTGATACTGTTTACTCAGATGTGTAAGTCAGGCAGAATAAAGTTGGAGAAGGTATTGTTTATTCAAATATCAAATAGAGAAGAGATAAGGAAGGAGAAAAGAGAGAACATCATAGTGAATTTCGTTTCGTAAGAATACTTTATATAGACATAGATTCACAGACACATGCACCCATATGCATACCTGTGTTCTGATCCACTATTTAAAATAAAAAAATAAAAAATAAAAACATTGGTTAATGTGGATTACAGTTTTAAAAATTTGAAAGGCCTTCTTTTAAGAGAGAAAAACAGTAAGGCAAAATAGTTTCTGGCACCAAGGGATTCACAAGTTGTTTGGAGAGGGAGGCAAATGAAGCAACATGCACACATGTACATAGAGACAGATAAATTTCACAGAGTGTTGATGAAGCAGAGAGGACAGAGAATTTATCTTGATCCATTGTGGGTTAGTAGAAAGATCAGTTAGGTTCAGGACTTAAATCATAAATGTGAGTAGAAATTTGTCATGTCGTCAAGGGAGTGGAGAATGCTTTGTAATAATGGAACATATCACATACAATGATGTAGGAAAGAAAAAGTCATGCTGAAAGTACTTTAGTAATGAATAGACAGTAGATAGATATTGGAGAGTCTTTGGAGAAGGGGGTGGCTCACAAGGAAGCAAGAAATAGGATCCAATGTTACTAATGTTCCACATAAAAGACTTTTACTTGTATCTCTGAGAATTTGGGAAGGTGTTGAAGGATGTTAAAAAGTCGAGTTCACAATGTGAACAGAGTTTTAGAAATATTATTTCATGGTGATATGAGATGACATAAATGAGCTAGATTGTCTGCATGGAGTGTGCTATTCCCAGGAAGAATTTAAGAGTAAATGTTATCCTCAATTAGCACAAAAGAATATCTTACTGCTCTATTTGTTCGTGACAAATATACCTACAATAACTGAGGGTAATAGCAATGTTCTGTGATGCCTTTCTGAGAATAATAGCAACGCTCTGTGATTCTCTTCTCTTTCCCTGTTTCAGTATATTGAATCATCACAATGGTTGGGATGAGGAGAACATTTCTAGGGTCAAAGTTAAGGAAACGGTGGGATATCTTTCATCCGTTACATTATATGGTCAGGCAAGGGCCATCAAAATAAGACAAAACAAACTCCACTACTAGCTTTCCTTGTAAGCTCTTATTAAACATATATGAATTAGCCATCTATTATATTGGTGGTTATATTACAAGAAATAGAGAAAAGGTTAAGAGTGAGTTAAATCTGAAGCCTCTGCCTTGATGGTATATACAGGATGCAGTCCAAGTTATAGCCCTTCTGTGATTTTAAAGTAACATTTGCCCCTAGAGCTCCTTGAACACGCATCTAGCACAACTCTTATGACACTTATCGTTGATTAACTTCACTGTTTCCCCACCAAATACATTCTAATTTCCTTGAGAGCAGATATTATTTACCCCTATTTCATAAAACCAGTGCCTAGCACAAAGTAAGCTGTTATTAAATGTTTTATGAAAGAAAGAAACTCTTTTCCGTTCAACAATTATCACTCTAATTAATGTCAAGGATTCTTGATATAGAATCCCTATATCTTGATAATTTTTGTTTTCTTGAAAAACCTGATGATTCATAATAACATATCCTATCTTATATTTTTGTTTATGGCTACATTTTGCATGAGCTATGATAAAATATGGAGCAGAAACAATTAAGAGCTCCAATACAGCTGTTTTAACACATTCTAAGAGATACTTAGAACCAAAGCTTCATTTGACAAAGTCATAATTTCATGATTTATATTGGCCAAATACCATAGCTTATTTTATCATTCATAAATGATATATATCCCTAGTCTCTAAAATAATGTATTACATAAATGCTATAATATTTCTAAAAGAAGATATAATAATTTACAATAACATAAGGTGGGTAAGAATGAACTAGTACTTGGGAATTTGGTAATATATGAAGAGAACTAAGTAAGCCAGTTAAGCCAGTGTTTTTTTCAAAGAATATCAAGCTGGAGAGAAGATACATACCTTGGATGCAACTAGACCAGTAATCCAAAACCTAGAAAAAAATAATAAAGATAACGTAAACTCTGGTCCTAAGCCTTAAAACTTGGCGTAGTCCCCACCTGAGAAGCTACTGGCTTCTGATGAATAGAATCCCTAAATTATGAGTCACTTCAGAACAACAACAAAAAAGTCTGAACTCTTTTTGCACATTTCAGTCTTTTTCCTTATCTGAGTTATTTGACTCTAAATCTCTGCTTCTATTTCTTCTTTGGGGCGTCAAAGCTGTCTCTCAGATCTGAGACTCTCTTTTTGTAGCATCATCATCATCATCGTCATGTGTTTTAATCTCCTTAGCTGTGCAGGCAAATACCATGCAATAGATAGGAATAAATAATGGGAATTTATTAGCTCACAGTTGTGAGGTTAGTAAAAAGTCCAAATCAAGATGTCATCAAGGCGATGCTTTCCTCCCAAAGACTGGCATTCTGGGGCTAGCTGCTTTGTGATCCTTGGTCCAGGGCTTCCCTGTCACATGGCAATATACATGGCAGCCTCTTCTGGCCCCTTGCTTCTCTTCTGGGTTCCACTGACCTTCAGTTTCTGGCCTTCTTTTTTCTGCCTCAATTTCATTCTGCTTATAAAGAACCCTCAGTAATAGAATTAAGACCTATTCTGGGCCACACCTTAAACTGAAGTAATTGCATCAAACAGTCCTACTTACAATCAGTTCACTCTCACAAGAATGGATTAAATTTAGGAACAAGTTTTTTATGGGTTACATATAGATCAAACCACCAAGCCATGTATCAATTATTACGGGCTACTCAAGTTACTACACTCATTAAGATTATTAGCCTTAATCCTCACAAACCTTTGAGATTGTTACTCACACCTCATGCAGTTGGAAGAATTCTAAGATGGTACCCAAAGTTTCCTGCCCTTAGTGTACATACTCTACATAATCCCTGGAACTGTAATAATATTGGATTTTATTCCTGTGTTTGAGTTATGTTATGAGACATATATGTGAATTTAAGAAAGGGAGATTATCCTAGTGGGCCTGATTTAAGCACATGAGCCCTTTAAGGGTACAGAAATTTCTCCAGTGGTCACAGAAGAAATGAAAAAGATGCACTCTGGCTGGCTTGGAAGAAAGCAAGCATCCATGTTGTGAGTTGGGGATGACAGAAGCAGCTTTCAAGACCTGAGTGTAATCCCCAGCTGAAAACTCTCAGGGAAATGAGGATCTTAGTTCTACAATTGCAAGGAACTGAATTCTGCTAACCATAAGAATGAGGTTGGAAGTAGATATTTTTCCCCAGAGACTCTAAATGAGAGACATGCCCAGCTGACACCTTGATTTCAGCCTTGTGCTATTCTGAGCAGAGAATCCAGCCACCCTGTGCCAGACTTCTGAACTACTGAAATATGAGCTAACAAATGGATGTTGTTTGAAGCTGCTAAATTTGTGGAATTTTGTTACACAGCAGTAGTAAATGAATACATCTTGCGATGGTTAATTTCATGTGGCAGCTTCCCTGGGACATGGTGTCCAGTTGTTTGGTCAAGCAAGTACTGGCCTGAATCTTACTGTGAAGGTATTTCATAGATAATTGAAATCATTAGTCAGTAGATTACATCTACAGATGATTGGATCTACAGTCAACAAAGGAGATTGCCTTCAGCAATGAGGGGAGTCCCCTCATCCAATCCATCGGAGAACTTAGAACTGGGGATTTTAGCAGTCATAAAAAACTTTTATCTCTACTTGAGCCAGCCAGCTTCTTTTGGAAATTCAACATCACCATCAAGTTTCCAATTGCAGCCTGCCCTCATAATTTGGACATGCCAGTCCCCAGAGTCATGTGAGATAATTCGTAGAATAAATCTCATAATATTTACACACACACGTATGTTTCTCTACAGATCTTTGTTTCTCTAGACATCTCATAAGTCTTTCAGTTATTTATCACCTGGGTGAGAAATATAGTGATTAGTAAAGCACAATGGATAAGAATGTGAGCTTTGGAAATTAGACTTTCTGATTTGAATTCTAACTCTTCCATTTGCTGGTGATACAACTTTGGGCAAACTGTGTAGTCACTTTAAAACTCCAATTCCTCAATTGGAAATGGAGATAATGTCAAGATCTACCTGAAGAATTAAAACAGATGAGAGAGGTAAATCTACAATTCTGATCCAGGCATATTTAAACACTCAGTATATGCTAGCTAACATTTTTACAACCATGTCAGAAATGAAACATTTATGGCTTAGAGAAGTGAAGTCAAATAGCCAAGCTTGCAAACCTGTTAAGTTGTTGGTCAGGGGTCCCACTCAAATCTTTCTGGCCCTCAAATCTGTGATTACCCCTGCTGAAATACAGTCTTGCATGCCTGTCCTCAGACTATACCAGCTTCTCACTTCTCTGAGAACTAATCTCACTAATTGTAGAGAGAAGATCCCACAAATCTAGAGGAGATCTTGGTCAAAAAACATCCGAAATCCAGGTCTCTTCAACACTTTCTCATGTGACTTAAAACTATATGTCTCTAATATAAGGAATAGTCTTTGAAACATCCCGTGGAAAATGCAATGGGAATCTCCTGTTTTCTTCCCCTTTCTGCTGAGGCTTTGGAGAAAAGTGCTGTTCTGTGTTCCTGGCCTTTTTCTCTTTCTTTTACTTGCTAATCTCTGCCTGCCTTCAGGAAATGCTAGCAATTAGAACCTCACCCACAGGTGCAAAATCTCCTGCCTGCAGTAGACCACAGGGAACCTAATAGACCAGCTCTCAGTGTACAGTTGCCTAAGATGTATCAGCACTAGAAGGTGACCAGTTCTCACCTGTAGTAATTCAGGGGAAATATCATATTTACTCATCTAAAATAATTTTAAATACTTTTCTATGTGAACTGAAGCCTGGGTGGGGTGGTAGAACGTCATTAGAAAAGAACACTGCTAAAGCATTCATCAGGCTTTTATAATTGATAAACCAAAAAAAAGCAATTCTAAAATGGAAATTTGACCTCCACAAGGTATCTGAACAGACAGATTTTATCCCCTAACCTATAGACTTTGCAGTGATGAAAATGTAGAGAAATTGATTGGCTTAGAAAGATAATGGTCTGGTACAGAAGTAATTGCTAAAAGTTAATGATTTAGAGTGCACATTGGAGAAGAAATAGCCGCAGGCTACAAAAACTGGCTTCTGGAAATTCTATTTTACACAAATAATTATTTCAAGAAACAAATGAAGTCTTATTTATTGGCAGTATGACATGAATTCTTGGTGCTCACCAATGAAAAATGAAACCGTGAAAATTAATTTGTACTAAGCAAAATTGCACTCAATTCAGCAAAGCACTTCTTTGAATTTCAGTAGGTATTTAAGTAAGCTGTTATTGCCTCAGGACATTTGAACACTGCAGCCAGTGCTTGATCAGTTTTCACAACAGTCTTCCATTTCATTTTTACTATGCATTGATTTATAGCATGTAATAAGAGTTATTGTTATCTGTCACATGTAATAATGAACCTATCTGTTGTAGGTGAAATTCTTCAAATTATTTAACTCCATGTTAAAATTAGCACTCAACTCAATTTATCTTACATTTTAGTAAGAAAATCAGTCTGTCTTTTGTGAGGAGCTTTGAGTTGTTTATGCTATTATGCAGGTTTCTAGTATAGAGTAAAAGGAAAATCATCACTCTGTTATAGCGTCTTTGGAGAAAAAAGAAAAAACCCAAAATCTCAATATGGCCTAACCCAAAGAATTAAAAGTACATGGTCTTCTCTTCACCTCTTTTCTTTTAAAACTGTGTACAGTGGTATGTTGATAAATGTTTAACAAGCGGCTCTCTGAGGGTGTCAGAGGGAAGCTACTCATTGTAGTCTTTGCCTATTACTGTGGTATAAATGTCCTCACTAAGGCCAATTTCAAATTACCAACATGGCATCACTGAAAACAGAAAACAGAATTATGAAACAATGCAGGTATCTAATGGCTCAAGCACACCACTGTTTTTACAGCACTATTATCATAAGATAACAGCAAATGTCCTGAGAAACATGACTCAAATATTCTCTAAAATGCATCATATTTACTTTGATTCATCATATGTTATTGCTATTTTAATTCACTTTTCTGCATCTCTCACAGGAATGAAGGACTTTTTCCATCGGTTCATTCATATCCAGAATAGAATTCATAGAACATAATAAATACTCAAAAAAAATTGTTGAAAGAATTCCCTTGAGTTGTGTAGTCTTACTGGCCCCCAGGACTGACAGAAGCCAAAATTGAGCTAATCCAAACATGTTTGTAGATGTTCAGTGTTCCTCAATATTTTAAAGAAAATCTCATATTTAGATCCAAGCACCTTCTCTTCTTTTAATACCAAGACTGCCCTAATAGTTTCCTGCATATTGAACATAAAAGAGTCATCCTGATCAATATGTAGAAGTATACTAAATTCAATAACAATATTTTTCATTATTAGGTTATATTTATCTCTTTTGCTCCTGAGACAACTCAGGAAGTCATACATCTATTCACAATTTTTTTTTTTAAGTATTTTCTCAAGTTTATGCAGCTAGTTGGCAGCAGACCTGAAGAAATAAGGTTCTGTGCAAAATTCCCTCTGTCTTCCCTTGCACCATACTGCAATCATTTTATTAGTTAAAAAGGAGGTCAATCACATTGAGACCTAGATCAAATGCTCAGCCTTGTAAGAAGTGGACAGACCATGAGGATGAAAACAAGCCTCAGTTCTAGTTCTTTCAGAAATGAGCTGGGGAATGGTGCATATGACTGACTAAATAGCATAGACTTATTGTGCTGAGATAAAGTTATTAACATATTGTGATGAGGCTAAGAGCAGTGGGAGATTATACTACCTTGCGACTCAGAAGAGGTGTCACAAAGTAATTTCTGTTCAGTGATGCAGAGAATGAAAGCATGTAGTTCTGAATCAATTTTGAATATAATTTGAAATTATTAATGTCATTAAATCATTTATTTATATCTTACTGTAATGCTTATATTCATCTTTAAAAATTTGAACTAAATATTGTCCACTTTTTTAATGTAATGATCTTTGGAGAAACTGTCATCTTTCCCTGAATCAGTTCCAGTAAAAGCTAATGGATCAAAAGAAGAATACAAAAATAGAATAAACGTTCTAATCAACTATTTTGAAATATGAGATGTTTTTATAAATTTTATATTTCTCAAAATATTTTGGTCTATATTAAATGTTCCATGAACATACATGTATATTGTAAAAAAAAAGCAAAAAACTCAAGTACTGAAAATCTCTCAGAATCCAGTTACATGAGCTTGTTTGTGAACATTCATTAAAGACAATTTGATATTTATTGAATCTATTTCTTTATGCTATGGTGAACACTTCGTCTTAAGAATTCTTTAGAGGAAGGCATACCTAATAATGTCTTGCAAATAACTTAAAGGCAGTTTTACAGAATTAAAGATAGGCATAGATTTGGTAAAATCGAGATTTCAAAGAGGAATATTAAATTTAAAATCTGAATGCTAGCTCTTGTATTTACATTTATATTTTTTTCAGTCTATCTCCTTCCCTCCCTCCCTTTTCCCTCCATGTTTCCCCATCTCTTCTAATGCATTTTCCTCCCTAAATTTGTTCTTCTTCTTTCTTGTTTCACTAGAAAAATCTTCTTCAAAATATTTTAGACACTGATATTCACAACATTGTCAGAGCTAGCAGCTGATCCTTCTGATCATCTGCCAGCCTGGTATTCCTTTTGTTTCCTTTTGTAGAATAGCTATCCCCCAGTGTGTGGAATCTTGGTGAGCCTGCAAATCAAAGTGAAAGTCACTGCCATAGTTAAGGGGTGGTTACATTGCCAAAGCATCAACAGTCAGTCTCTGCCCATGGGAACTGGGGAGAGATAGGACTGGACTTCTGCTAAACCCTATAAATCCTATGCAAGTCAACCCACCCTACCGCTTTGATCTTCCTCCCAGGCAGTGGAAAGGCCACCTACCATTAGCCCTCTCCTAACATTATTCAAACATACCCCTGAGCAGGCTCCTCCAGGACCATGCTCTTTTCATCATGCTGGTGTGGCCTCCCTTGCTCAGGGACCCCTGGCATGCTTGCATTTTCCTGAATAATAAACCATCTAATTACCTGTGACCCTGCCTCTGGTGCGGTATATTTTGACATTGATCCATCATAGGAAAGAGAATGGGAGACCCTGGTAGTGGGCTGGGGTAGAACCATAAGAGGGAACATAGAATGCTCAGGGAAGCATGAAAAAAGCAGTTGAGTCGATTCTTTCTAGTAGAGGCACCTTAAGGCAATTCTTGAGTAGTGCCCATTCTCAAGACTGCCATCTTCCTTACTTCTCTGGGACTGGTTCTGTACCCTTCCATTTGATCGTGTGCACTCCCTTGACCTTCCAACCCAATTTCTTATTAAGCAATTGGCCAAAGTTGAATTATATTTTAATCAAAGAATTATAAATGTAAGAAGAGTTTAATGACCCTATTCCGTTATTTGAAAAAAATGCAAATTACAGTTATCTCTTAACATACACACATGCTGACCCCACCTCACAACACGGACACATACACATTCACGCATGAACACACACAAACCCATTTTAACAACTGGACTAAGGCAAAGGAATCTTCTACTAATTCATAAAGATGCAGTTCATTCATCACATCTATAGCCAAACATGCCTTCTACTTTTATTCAAGAGTCCTCATTTCCCTCCCCTTAGCTCCCATAATACTGAGTAAAACCATTTATTTTGACTCTGTTTTAAGTTTAACGGTAAAAATAACTAACATTTATTTAAACCTTACTATATGCCATACACTGTTGTAAGAATTTTATGTGTATGGTCCTGTTTATTCCTCAGAGCAGTTCCCTGAAGTAGGTGTTATTATTACCAAGTTCAAAGTAAATAACCTGTTCAGTGTTTCATAGATAGCATGACACTCTTTTCATCATTATATTATATTGTACCTAATTTATATAACACATATTACTTGTATTTCCATTCCTTGTTTATATGATGCTCCCCATCCTCTCTAAATTAGTACCAGGGACTGTGTGTTGGACATTGTATTATCACAGTGTTTATCACACTACAGGAGCACGGTAAAGACCTGTTAAATAATTTCTTACAGAGTTCTAAAGGAATACCTTGAATTTTTAACTTTTCAATGAATTATTTTGACATAATTTCACTGAAGTTATATCTCTTTCAGTGCAGGTGAAAAATTTAGTTAGCCATTGCCCAAAAAAGATTATGAAAATAATTAAAACGGCAACCCTGAAAAAACATTCTTAGAATATATTACATAAATTTATAAAAGAAGCAGCTTAAATAACTGCTCAAAAGAGAAAAGGGCAAAGGGATTTCAGGATTATCAACTGATAATCAGAGACAGAAAAGCTCTAGAGAGGGTAATTTTGAAAAACATCAACCACCAACACAATATGCCCTGAAGTGCCTGTATAAAATGGAGCTAATTGTCCCATTTCTATCAGCAACTAAGGAAATGTGATCATGTATTTTCAGTTCAATCCTTCAGACTTTATATACATCTGGGCAAGTTAAAGTTCTATTGCTAAATATAGCATGACACTATGGAGATTTTTCTTAAAAAAAAATTGTATCTCTATGGTAGGAGAAGCATATTGATTGTAAAATATACTTGTTATCTGAGAACAGCAAAATGTTCCTCTAGATACAACACTGCACCATGGACTCCAGAGACAAGATGATATGAAGTAGAGGAGACTGGAAAATGAGATAGGCAGGGCTGGCTTTAGGCACTTGAGTTGCTAAGGGAGGCCACATATGTGGTAAGCTCCCCTAATACCATTTTAGTCCCTCATTTAGCATAACCGGGGGTTGGAGTGTGATGTGTATCAATAAAATCACAGCAATGTACTCAAGGAAAAGTGTTCATTTCTCTCTTACCTGAAGCAGTTGAGCCCCATGAGCTTACACAGGGTCCTCTTAAAGCTAAAAGGAAATAATGAAGTTAGTAATGGAGGCAATTAAGAAGAGATAATGTGACTTATATCTGTCACAGTCCAAATATCAGGAACTATTTATATTTAAATATCTAGACGCAGAATTTGGTTACTTACCTATGGATAATGAGACTTCATGCCCTCAAGCCATTTTCACTCTTCAAATTATGTGCATTCCAGCCTTTGTGGTGTTGCATTGTATTTGTAATACTGACTATGCTTCAGTGTATTGAGGCTAGCTTAAAACTGCAAAGTGAGAAAGGAAGTGTAAATGTTCAGAAAAAGCAAGCATTAAATCTACAAATAAACTAATAGAAGTTATTCTCATAGTAAATGTGATTTACTTATGTAAGTGTCTAAGGAATGAAAATATATTAAATTAGCCCATCCCTTTAACAAGTCTCATGGATATACAGATGACTGTACATTTTAAAGCTAGTGAGGCTGTAACAGTACAGCAGAACTTACCTGTCACCACTCTCCCCCCAAAAATTTATCTTCTCTTCTGATTCCCACTTCAAAACTATCTTTTCAGATTTATCTTTTTTTCTAATATCAAATTCAAATGGCAGGAGCAGATGCTGTCCTTCTTCCCCAAGGCATATAACAAGAGAGATTCTGATCTGTTCCTGAATATATTCTTATTCTATGCAGCTGGCATGTGACCCCTCTGATTTGTGACAAAGGAAGCACTTGGTCAGTCATTCTAAAACAGCCTATGCTGCTTTGTTGTTATTTTGTTTTGCTTTGTTTTGTCTTGTTGGTCTTGTTTATTGGTGGTGGCACTGCTGACTCCACCCATAGGGACATCCCTATTATTTAAGTTCTGTTCCACCATAGTTGAGCAAGAAGGCAGCAGGTGAGAGATTTCAAATGGAGTCGAGAGGTCACTCTGGTGGACATTCTTATGCACTATATAGATAACACCTCTTAGGTTTTAATGTATTGGAACAGCTAGAAGTAAATACTTGAAACTACAACTCCAACCCAGCAGTCTGGACTCCTGAAGACAATTATATCATCATGTAGATTACAAGGGATGACAGTGTAATTGTGAAGACCTTGTGGATCACACCCCCTTTATCTAGTGTATGGATGAGTAGAAAAATGGGGATAAAAACTAAAGGACAAATGGGGTGGGATGGGGGGATGATTTGGGTGTTCTTTTTTCACTTTTATGTTTTATTCTTGTTCTGGTTCTTTCTGATGTAAGGAAAATGTTCAGAGATAGATTGTGGTGATGAACGCATAACTATGTTATCATACTGTGGACAGTGGATTGTATACCATGGATGATTGTATGGTGTGTGAATGTATTTCAATAAAACTGAATTTAATAAAAAAAAAAAAAAAAAAAAGAAGGCAGCAGGAAGGTCCTCTAATCTTTCTCTCCACCTCTATCTCTCTCCCTTTCAATTCTTAAACATGCCCAGAGTCCACAAACCTGAGACATCATATTATTTGAAGGCAATATACTTGCACTTGCATATTTCCACTTTCTTTAGTCACTATAATTTTGAATCTCTGTTGCAACATCTTACTTTTCACCTTAGATAAAAAAAGTTGTTAGTTGAAAGGGTGGTCTGCTATAAATGAGTCCACCAATTTCAATTTCAACTTCAAGAAATTGAAGTCAAGGTAGGCAATTCCAGAATTCATTTCCACTCAGAGAATCAAAGTCTTCCACCTTTTTTTCTTTTTTAAGTGCTGTTTGGTTGGTTTGAGGTAGTCACATGCACACAGGTTTGTAATTGAATGGCAGGGGCAGGTGCCGGGGATTTGGCAGCTCATCTCAAGGCCATTTGCTATGGTCCTTGTTCTCTGCAACAGACAGGCCCAGCTCTCTCCTGTCTCCAGATCATTCTCTATCTTCATTTAATTTTAGTTACCAACTGACCTTTTATTCTCTACACACCCAATTTTATCCAGTCCCCCTGAATGAAAAGAAATTGCTGTAATCAATTAATACTTGGAGATATATCTTTCTTATTATAGTTTTAAGTGTTGCATATTTTAGCTATACATAGTGAAGCTCTGTTAAACTGTTCTCTTATGGGTTATACTGGACAATCCTTTATAAACAGTACAATTTAATGTGAATTTGCCTAATGCATGAGCTATGCACTACATGGACTTAGATTGGTGGTTGGTATTCCAAGATCAACTTGATAGCTATGGAATGCTAATTCTATGCCCAAGTAGATTGAGTCTAACACTAAAAAAGAAACCAAAACAAAGGAGTGAATTGTGAAACAAGTGGAATCACACTAAATCCAGAGATAGGGCAAAAATTCAGGGAGATCCAATATGACAGAGATTAACATGGCAAAATGTCTCTGTAATCTAGATTATCAACAAACCAGAGACATACAGAGAATTCATCTTTTTATAGATTCAAGAGCTGCCTCTGTATGTTTTGATTCAGTTGTTACCTATCCTGTAATACATACAAATCTAGGCTACAAAATCAGGCAGGCATGAAATATGACTGTAATATTCCTCAAGAAAACAATTTCTGAATCAAACTCAATTTTGATGAATGGTGAAAAAATATCATCCACATTTGAATTACCTTCCACCATTTGCTTGATTGTCTCTATGTTATGGAGGTGTGGGGTGGTGGTAGCAATGCCTTTATATTGCCCCAGAATTAGGGATAGGAGCATCTGGCTCTTGTTCACCATTTATTTGCTCTAGTATTAATTGAGGCATACATTGTCATGCCTCATCCTTTGTTACCTATCAGTTGAAGCTTTGTTGTCTCTTATTCCCAATCACAGTTCCCTTTAGGTCTGGGTCTAGCAAAACTCTCTTGTTCCTCCCTTTGGAGGCACTTCATTGCCTCTAAAAACAATCTGATGGAGTTTAAAGCCCTCTCTAACTAGAAACATCAAGCTTAGTTTTCTACTGCCATGAATTTCTGCACACAGAATTTTAATCTCTCTGGAATGTACTTCTGAAGTGAAGAATTAAGACACTGTCCTTTGAGATTCTCCAAGTCCTATCTGAAATTTCTATTATCCTCCCATTCTCTGGATTTGGGATGAGGTAGAGCATCACTTTCAGGAAGTCTCCAGAATACGAATTTTTCATCTCCCTTATCACATCAGCTCCAAGCCAGACACTTTATTTCCTACTCCAAGAAGTGGGAAAAATCAGCTCAGATTCATCACATGTTCTTTCAGTTATTTTTAGTCTTATACTTGGTCCTCATCTTTTAAAACCAAATAGATGTGTATTCTATGTAACAAAAATATCAAGGAAAACCTACACTGAACAGTACATGAATATAACTTTGTGATATATAATGCTTGTACCTATTTGCATTAATTTTGTATGCTATTTTATGTTTATTTAATTTTATCTTTAAAATGGCCATTACTCATAGTCATAGCTGATTTTAGAGACTAGGTAGTAATATTCAGATAGGTCAAGTGGTCACCCAACCCTTTGGACAAGAACTAAAAAGAACTCGACTCTAGTTACACTTAGTTCAGGACTGCAGCATGCAACCCAGGGAGAATATTCCAGTTAATATTCACATCTGTCCCCAGAGACAACACTAATAAAAATGTAAAAACCCAACAGGGACAATTTCTTACAAATGCTCAAATTCATATAAACTGGCATAAGAAACCAAGTTGCATACAAAGCCTTAAAGATGTGAATAATGTCAGAGCATGGAATGAATATTTAGCATCTGGAGTAAACCTCATTATATTCATTTGAAGTGTCTGAGGTCAATGGGTCCTCGCACAATTGCTTATTACAACCATTGTGAGGCACAGATGATATCCACATACAGGGCACTTCTGAACAAATTCCACATGAAGAATATTCAATTTCATCAAAATACATCTCCACTCATTCTATATGTCCTTAGACCAGTAGTTTCTAATCCTTGCTGCATATTAGACTCACCTACAGAGATTTATGTTTTCAGAGGTTCTCATTTAATTGGTCTGGGATGGGGCCCAGGACTGGATTATTATAAATTAGCCCCTCTAGGTCATTCTAAAGGTCAGACATGGTTGAAAACCACTGCCTTAAAAATTGTCTGTGTATTGTTCATAATCTGTGTGTGCTGCAAAACTCCCACTAGAGCCTCTACATCAGCCAATTTGCACTGAAAGAACTACATTGATTCCTGACTAATCGATCAATATCTTTCTTTCTTTCTCTCTCTCTCTGCTTCTGTCACTTAGTTTCCTCTTGTAGGGAAGACTAGTCTTAGAAAAGTGACCACCCTCCTCCCCAAAATTTAAATCTCCCCAGGGTTTGAGTCTTGGTTCCTCTGTCTCACTACAAGTGCCATTGTCATTCAGGTTCTTTCTTCCTATTCCAGGGCTCCTAGCAGGAATGTGTAAGATAAAGGCTGTTGCAAATGCAATAAGCCTCTTTCCAACTTGCTTTTCCTTACAGAATTCAAAAAACCTTGCCCATGCTTCCAACCCATGGACCAAATGCAGACTAAAAGCCATTATAATATCTTGGAAAGTGGCCCAGGCTAACCTGTGGCAATATTGAGTTCAGTGAGAGAGTGTATTTCTCAGGCTATAGTTTGAGTCAGCTTTGCACTTATTTTATTGTCAGCCTTCCAAAAGCCTGGTAAACTGTGACAGCTGAGTTATTGTACTCTCTAGGGAGGCTGCTTCTACCATTCGCCCATATTGCTGTTTTTCTTTGAGCCAACTCTTCTCACAGCAATTCATCATCTTGTCTACTGAAGCTGCTACACTCCTAATATCATTTCATTTATATGTTCTCTTTGCCGCAGCCTTTAATGACCATTTAATGATATCAAAGAAGAGGCAGACATATAACCTGAGCAAAACCTTATTCTAAATAATAAAATATCTTTTATAGAATTAGAAAAGAATTGAGCATTTCAGCTCTAGCAGTCAGAAAGGGTTTCTTACTCTGTTGAACCAATCATATGTCACTTAGCACATACAAACCTGTGTTGTAGGTACCAGTGTCTAGACTTGCCTCCATAGTTAAATTATCAGCACACATACAGCAGGAGTTGGGTTTTATACATCTTTTTCTCTGTTGTACTACCAGTGTCATCTAGCCGGAGCTAAATCTTTTGTATAGATCATCTCTTTTTTAAATTTTAAATCCCTATTATATTAGAAATACATATATAATATGCTGAAATACTCTACCAACACCAAGTTTAATGAGTTGCCTTTTAAAATGATATCCTTGGCCAACAAATATGTAAAAAAAAAAGTGATAAATCAAATAATGTCTGTTTTAATAAGTTATGGTTAATGTATTTTGCCTTTTTGAGTAGGAACTCAGAGGCACGTAATAAATACTATTGACCAATTCATTCAAGCAACTATGCAATAACATGATGTCTTTCTTTCAGTTCTCACTGATGTCAGGATGTGAGTGTCATCTCCTCCATGCCAAGTATATTTTGGAGAAAATGTATCTGATAGGCACAGGAGGCAATGCATATCTTTTCTTTTCAGGCTCTTGAGGTTAAAAATTTAGAAATTTGCCTTCATGAGAAAGTACTTGAGATTTAACATCAGCATGAAAGTTGAATTCAAAAGATGAGAAGATCAGATGGCTGGTGGGTAGTGTTTAAGCAAGGCATGTTTTTAAATAACAGCATTTCAACTTTCTGTGAACTGTGTAGACAAAAATGATACTAGCACTGTCTTTTTTGGCAACTTTCAACAAATATGGTCTCATTTAGAAATAAACTCTCATTGCAGAATTTTAAGTTTTGAGAACTATTACATATGGAGAGGATGGAAATATAATTGCATTTTCAAGTAATTATTTAAGTTTATGTTTAATTAGAAATGTTCCTTCAAGCAAGCGATTTCAACAAGAAGCGCTTGCAGCTTCTGGATACTCTAAAGTTACATCATCCTATTCTGGTTAAATAAAACAAAAATCATGTCAGAAGAAAGGTGAGATAGGATAAACTCAGACCAAAACAAATTAAGAGAAGGCAGAAAAAAGAAAAAAATATTTAAGGAAAATGTCAATAAAAAACAGAAGCTAGATGAGGCCCTCTCTCTCTAGCTAAGCCACCTTGGCAGATGAAATCACTGCCCTCCCTCACCAAGTGGTATCTGACACCCAGGGGTGTAAATACCCGTGGCAACATGGAATATGACTCCCGGGGAGGAATCTGTATCCGGCATCATAGGACTGAGAACATCTTGACCAAAAGGGGAATGTGAAATGAAATGAAATAAGATTCAGTGGCTGAGAGATTCCAAAAGGAGCTGAGAGGTCACTCTGCTGGGCACTCTTATGCATAATATAGATAAACCTTTTTAGGTTCTAATGAATTGGAATAGCTAGCCATAAATACCTGAAACTATCAAACTACAACCCAGAACCCCTGAATCTTGAAGACGATTGTATAAAAATGTAGTTTTTGAGGGATGACAATGTGATTGGGAGAGCCATATGGATCACACTCCCCTTTGTCCAGTATATGGATAGATGAGTAAAACAACGGGGGCAAAAAAAAAAAGCACCCAGTGTTCTTTTTTACTTTAATTGTTCTTTTTCACTTTAATTTTTATTCTTATTACTTTTGTGTGTGTAGTAATGAAAATGTTCAAAAATCAATTTTGGTGATGGACACACAACTATATGGTGGTACTGTGAACAATTGATTGTATGCTTTGTATGACTATATGGTATGTGAATATATCTCAATAAAATCGAATTATTAAAAAAATTAAAAAAAACAAATTTTCACTAAATTTCAGCATAAGAGTAGGTTTTTTGGTTTTTATATTGACAAAAAATAGTTATTTGAAGACCATTTCTCCACATTGAAAAACTCTATTCTATGCCATTATATAATGACCTATTATATAAATAATTCATTATATAAATAATGTATAATTAATTCATTATATAATTCATTATATAAATAATAATATGAAAGTTTCCTGTATTAGTCAGGGTTCCCCAGAGAAACAGAATGAATATACAGGGAAAAATAACTGATTATCTGTGATTAACTATACTTCTGTCTCATTTATGTTTGACAAATTTCTTTTTCTTCTCTGAAATATTTTCTGATCTCTTATTTTCATTTACTTTTACCGTTTTGTTACTTTTGTCATTGATGTTGTTATCCTTAACATTATTACTACTTGGAGGCTAGCTATGATCCATTTCACTATGCTAAGCATTGTACATGACCTATCACACTTAATTCTCACAGCAATACTGTAGTTTGGTTCTATTTTGAGGCTATATTATTTATGCAGAGATTGTGACTTGGAAATCAATGCCATTCTTCCCAATTTCTCACAGCCAGCAAATAGCAGAGTCAAGATCTCTGAGATTCGAAGACAATTCACTTATTTCATACACTTGTAAATAAAATAAAAATTACTTAGCACAATATACAAACATCTTATAATATAACATCTATTTACCCCCTTTTACCCAGTTCTTATCATTATTTTATACCCTCTTATATTGCACTAGTGTCGTTTCCTCAATTATGCCTTTCTCTCTTATGCTTTCTCTTTTGTTCTACCTTCTCATTTTAATGCCCATCTTTTTTATCTTTGCCTGGCTGAATTATTCCTGTTTCCTCATTGTGATTGGATGAGGCACTAGTTTTATAGAAAGTCTTCCCTAATTTCTTCTCCAGTTCTCAATAAGTATCAGATGAAGGTATTTGGTGCTCCACTGACAATGCATGATTACTTCTCACATGGTAAGTTCATGTTGCATTGCTACTGTCTATCCATCCTCCAGCAACCTCCAGCACCTCCAGCAACTGGCAGAGGAGCCAGCATGTAAAAACATTCAATAAATGTTGAATGAAAGTACATGGCATAGATTAATCACTGTAGGATAAATGGGTAAATGAACAAATGAATGAATGAAAACAAACTATGGTAACATTGAAACATCCCAATTATAAAGAAATTGACTTTTTGGCTCAATCATTCCTGATACTTGATAATATTATCCACATCACTCTGTGTATGGTCAAATTTTCCATTTCAAGATCTTTTTAGCATGTTTCCATTCTTTCTTCAATAGAATTAGTATATTATTTTAATCAATACTATATTCTCTCCTTAAAAACTGAAGATTTGCGTTATTGTGTGAATTTTTATTTCTATTGGTGAAAAGATTTTTCTGCCTTATTTGTGGAAACCCACATTTTAACTTTAGCAAGAAAAGTTTTTAGACATCTTCAAAATCCACTGAATTTTGTTGGGGTTGGAATTGTCTCAATTAAAGCATTTAGCTAATTCTAATAACATATTGCATGTTGGTAATGATTTTAGATTTGCTCATCCACATTCTGCATGATCAGTGGTGGCAATGGATTTGTTTAAGAAGACATGCAGGCTGTATATCATGTACATGATTCTGAAATCTGCTGATGTAAAAATGTGTCATTTGGTTTGTAGTATGAACATTTCTATATTGCCTGGATGGCTCCAATTGGATATTTTGATAATTTAAAATCAATTCTCCATCATGGTCTATCATTCACTGAAGAGAAATCATGCAAAAGTTCATATAGGCATAAAATCACTGACTTATATAGAACTTGAGAGATCATTTAGGTATCTCCTCCCCTGGGCTCTTAAATCTCCTTCTATGTACACCTGCTAAGTCATATAGCACATAGAACTAAGCATTTTTGTTAAAATGAAGGTCTTCTGTTTGTCTATGAAACCCTCAGAAACAGAAACTATATTCACATGATACACACATATACATGTGTTCATTGCTGTAATTATTGTTGAGTCAACCTCTATTACCTACTCAATCCACATATGTTACAGCTCTTGATATGTTAAGAAATATTGAAAGAGAAACAAGTAGGTTTTAGCATTGTTTTTCCATGTTTTGTCAACACTGACTCTTAAGTTACATGCTATGATTCATTGATACAGAAAATAGTTTTAGTAAATCCACTTATCTATGAACCAGCTTTGACTGTCTCATTTTGTTGAAATTCACAAAAGTCTGTATTTGTAAGTCAAGATGCAAACTTACTCATTTGCTATTGCCTCTATGATGACGTCCACCTGACCATCCAGGAATCTTCTCTTCTTTTGGATATCCAAAGAGCAATATACTTTATTCATCTGTAAATATTTCCCTATCATCTTTAGATAGATATGGGCATCCCAGAAGGTATTTGCACTTGATCTCCAAAAGTGAACCAATCACACTTTAGCATGTATATGTGTCCTTGTTTTTCAACCACTTGAAGCCTTTGAGAACTAGGATTTTATAGCTCAGCTCCTTTGTACTCTCCATAGATCACCATGGCATTGGAAAGTACATATTTTATTATGCTAGGGGATGAACTACTTCTTTCTCTGTGTATTCTCCACCAGTTATTGTTGGAGTACCTGGGACTCCTACAAGTTTGCTGACATGAGCAGCCAGTTGTTCTTTTACTTTGGGATATGTCTGTCCATGGGCAATTCATGTACAGGAAGGCATAACCTTCCAATTAAGATCTGATATATTTCTGTTGTTTGATAAGATGACTATTATTCCAGCCCCTTAATTATAAATGTGTTCTGCAACATCTATTACTATTGTGATTATGGACACCAGGTTTTAAAGGGTGATTTAATAATCTAACAAATTGAAACACGAAGTAAAAAACAGAGAGAGAGAATTAGATCTGAATATATACAGATTCTACTCTATCTTTGTTAATGAATGCCCTGCAAAAGTATTTCAAATGGATCATTTGTGTGCTTTTTTGAGTATTTTCACAGCTGAAATTAAGATAGAATTATGAAAGTGACTATTCTCAGTTTCGTCATCATTCATCTTCAGCCCAAGGAGACAGGAGTTTACAGACATTATTGTACTATATCCTGCAATTTACTCCACAGAATTTTTGTGAAATCCTGTAAGACATTTGATAGATGTGAATTTTAGCTGTATTACCATGTAGTGCACAGGGATGAAAGGCAATAGAAGCTGTGAACTACAATTATTGATATCATAAAATTTGAAACATTACTAGATGTGTGTCAGGGAAGAAAATCACTCATGACTAATTGCTACATTTTCAGTAAACAAAAGCTTTTGTATTTTTCATTGGCAATTTAAAGGAAGAATGAAGTGCAATATATAACAAATAGAAAATAATAATAAGTGTAGTTTGGGATTAAAAACAGCAATGAACTCATAATTGAAAAGTTAGAAGTAACAGAAAATTCTCGAATGGTGGCCTTAGTTTGAGGGTATTTAGAGAGCCCCATGATTTACAGATGATTAGGGGCCTGATACATGATGCTCACAAGTCTTCATTTACTGAATAAAATGGAAAGGAATAGACAATTTTATGTGCATAGATTTTATTCTTTATAAGATTAAAGCATTAAATATTCATATGAAACAATAATGGGAAGGTGTTTTTTATCCCCCTGAAAACAGAAACACTTTATTTACCTAATAACCTTGTGTGTAAGTGTTCTCTAGAAGGATGTTTAACACTTCTGAAAGAGAATTCAATTCATCAGGCTATCCAAGCAATAGCAAACTAAGGGTACAGATCATAGAATCTTAGTCTTGGATGGAAATTCAGAAATAATTTAGTCTGCATAGCTGAGGTCCCCTAGGCCCAGAGGGCAATTTACATAAATTCACATAATTGCCTAGTGATAGAGCTGAGATTTGAACCCTATCAGCTGTCAGAATACTTGGCCATTTCTGCTCTACCTCTCCCTAAAACAGCTAGAAAATATCCACTGACCTTGGCAGCTTAAAATTCACTTTTCAGAATATAATACAATGATTGAAATTGTAATTTAGAGACCTCTCTAAAGTTTATTTTTACACATCCACACACTGGGAATTGAGGGTACCCAGGACTTTTTTTTTTCTTTTGAAAATGGAAATGTATAAATACAAGCTACAAACATGTGACCAATGCAGAAACAAGGACAGTAATGATTATAAATATTTCTTCGTTGTTTTGCTATGTTTGCATATAGAATAAAGCAAATATGTTTGTTTTCTTCTCTCTCATATCCCCTTATTCTATAACTTAAGTTGTATTAACTTTATGCACAATATTTAAGAATGACTCTTACTCAAGGACTTTCACCCTCTTTTGGGGAAAGAGTTAGTGTGTTTCTGGTTGCACACAGGACAGCTGAGTATTGATAAGCAAAACATGACTTTTGTTGTTCCTATTTAGAGATTAAGTGTGGTTTAAGGAGATGTGCGTGGTTGCTGAATCGATGAGGGGTAGACTGTGATGGCTAAGTTCATGTGTCAAGTTGGCCAGATTTTGGTATTCAGTTGTTTGGTTAAGTAAACATTGGTCTGATTGTTTCTGTGAGGAAATTTGGTGGGTTTAAATTATCAGTAAGTTGATTACATCTATGGTGATTACATCTGCATGCAACTAATTGCAGAAGTCTCATCCAATAAGTTGAAGGCCTTTCTAAAAGGATAACTGTTGGTTTCAGCATCAGAAGGAAGAATTTCCATCACCTCTTAATCCAACCAGCTTCTCCTGGGGAATTCATCAAAAACCTTCATTGGAGTTCCTAGCTTGCAGCCTACTCTACAGAATTTGAACTTGACCATCTCCACAGTCATGTGAGCCAATGCCTATAATAAATCTCACAATAAATTCTGTTTTTCAATACCATTCCTAGGACCAAATCTGTATTAGTCAAGGGAACAGAACTGAGGTCCACAAACCAGGGAATTGTGCCCCAGGACAGACCATACCCCTGCCCCAAATTTGAAGACATTTTGTACTTAGCATTGTTACTGAAATGACTTAAGGCTTTTGGGAGGTTATGGTGAAATTAATGTGTTTTGTACAATGGAAGAATGTCTCTTTTTGTGGTTCAGAGGGTGGACTTTGCTGGCTTGGAGCTATATAGCCTAGAAAAACACCTTCTTCAACTTAATCCATTCCTGTGGATGGGGACCTATTGTAAATAAGGTCTCTTCAAGATGCTACTGAAGTTAAGATGGGGCCCAAATGAGTCAGGTTGTGCTTTAATCCATATTTATAAGCAGTGTGATAGTTGGAGAAAGCCACAGGAAGAGGAGGCCAGAGGGAGCAGCCAGAAACTGAAAGTCAATAGTAGCCAGAAGAGAAGAGAATCCAGGAGAAGATGCCATGTGCACTGCCATGTGACAGAAATGCAAAGGGCCAAGTGTCTCCAGTAGCCAACCCCAGAACATAACAGTCTTCTGGAAGAAGGCATTACTTTAATGAGGTCTTGATTTTGGACTTCTAGCCTCAAGAGTGTAAGCCAATAAATTCCTGTTGTTTAAACCAACTCAGGGTATGGTATTTGCTTTGGCAGCCAGAAAATTAAAACAGGTAATAAATACATATATAAATTCAGTTTAGGAACTATATGGAAAGGTATAATTCCATGAGGCTAGAAAATTTGTCTCATTTATTTTGAATCTCTAAGGAATGTCTCTTACACCCAGTAGACATGAAACAAATACTTGAAGCATGATGAATGAATTAATAAATTAATCAACAGATGGATGAATGCATAAGTGAATGGTATATTTTTGTTGTTGAACACATATAATTACAGAATTTTATATAATTATAGAATTTTATTGTTAGGTGAGATCATCAAGTTCTATAAAAATTTGGTATGATAGATGGATTAATAGCCCTCCAAAGATGTCCATGCCCTAATCCTTGAAACCTGTGAATATGTTACTTAACATGGCAAAAGGGGCATTGCAGACATGATTAAGTTAAGGATTTTGAGATTGGAATAGTATCCTGGATAACCCAGGTGAACTCAATGTAATCATGATTGTCCTTATAAAAAGGAGACAGGAGGTGAGAGACTGGAAAGATGATATTATCATGGAAGCAGAGAGAGAGAGAGAGAGAGAGATGCAGATGCCATACTGATGGCTTTGAAGATGTAGGAAATAACCAAGGGCCAATAAGGTAGGCAGTCTCTATCTGCTGGTTAGGGTGTGTTATGTACCCCAGAAAACACTATGTTCTTTTAATCCAATCTTGTGGTGGCAGACCAATTTGTGGGTGGGGCCATTTGATATAGTTGTTTCCATGGAGATGTGATCCCACCCATTCAAGGTAGGTCTTAGTCCTTCCTGGAGTCCTTTAAGAGAGCTCATAGGGAGAGAGAGTGCTCAGAGAAGCTGAGGGAGACATTTTGGAGAGAAGCTAAGATATGTAATCCAAAGTCTGTCCCCAGAAGAAGCAAGGAGGACCCACAGGAGCTGAGAGAAGCTAAGAGAGATGCTTAGACAGAAATGCCCCATAAGTAATAAGCAGAGAGTTGAGAGAAGCTAAGACAGAAGCCCAGAGACACTTTGGAGACAGCCATAGAAACCAGAAACTAAACCTGAGGGAGGACCAGCGATTCTGACCATGTGGTTTCCCATATGACAGAGGAACCTTGGATGCCATTGACCTTTCTTCAGAGAAGGTTTCTACCTCTTTATGCCTTAATTTGGACATTTTCATGGCCTTATGATTGTAAATTAAGGACTAATAAATCCCCATTGTAAAAGTCAATCCATTTCTGGTATGTTGCATTCCAGCAGCTTTAGCAAACAAAAAGAGTATAGATGCTGGGAAAAGTAAGGCAACAGATTCTTCCCAGAGCATGCAGAAGGATCAGCCCTGCCTGCTAACACCTTGAGCACTGAGACTGATTACCAGACTTCAGATCTCCAGAAGTGTAAGAGAATAAATTTGTGTTAAGCTACCAAATGTGTCTTAGTTTGTTATAGCAGCAATAGGAAGCTGATACACTTAGGTATGCAACAGAATTCACTCGGCAACTAGTAGAAGTATCTCTTGAAATTCTTACACAGTAAGTCTGAAATGAATCATAAGAATTTGAAATTTACCAAGTACTCCCAATATATCTGAGACATTGATAATCTAGGAAACCCTCATATTTTTTACATCCGTTTTACACTTAAAAAAGGTACAGTGTTAAGATCTCAACTACATTAGTATAGGCATTGGTAAAATTTACCATGTAAAAGTATGTTTGAGAAAACAAGCCTGAAAAAATGCTAAACTATTAACATTATATTCTGTAACTATATATTGATTTTACCTTCTGACTTTTACAGAGAGAACAATGGCTAGTGTGTGCTTCCACAGTGGGTGATTTGGATAATAATACCCTCAAACATTGTTTAAAGCAGAAAATTCTCCATCTATCATTTCTGCTTGTATTACTTTCCATCTCTCAAAGACTTTCACATTTCATTGCAAGGAGCCAAATTTGGCCTGTGTTACATGTCTAACCAAGCATGCCACTGTGCTGAATTTACTTGCAGTTGAAAAGATTGTTAGCGGTTTTCCCTAGATCTTTCTCTGAAGAGTACGAGAAATGCTTTCATGTCCTAACTGCTAAAACAAATACCAAAACAAATACCTTAAAATTTGTTGGCTTAACAACAGGAATTTATTGGCTCAGGGTTTCAGAGATTAGAAGGCTATACCTTCCCAGGGTTGGTATCTTCTGGCCAGCTGGCAATCTTTATTTCCATCACTTGGTAGTGCACATGGTAATATCTCCTGTCTCCTCTGGTTCTATTAACTTCCATCTTCTGGCTGCTCCCTGTGGCTTCTTTATCTCTACAAGGACTCCAATAAGAGTTTTTTTTTTTTTAATTTTTTTTAATTGAGATTGTTCAGATACCATACAACTATCCAAAGATCCAAAGCGTACAATCAATTGCCCACGGCACCGCCAAATAGCTGTGCATCCATCAATACAATTATTTTTTTTTCAATTTTTAGAACATTTTCACTACTCCAGAAAAGAAAAAAAGACCAAAAAAAAAAGGTAACTCACATCCTCCCATACCCCTAACCACGTCCCCCCTTCCATTATTGACTCATAGTTTTGGTATAGTACATTTGTTACTGTTGATGAAAGAATGTTAAAATACTACTAACTGTAGTATATAGCTTGCAATAGGTGTATATTTTTTCCCTATATGCCTCTCTATTATTAACCTCTAGTTATAGTGACATACATTTGTTCTAGTTCATGAGAGAGATTTCTAATATTTGTATAGTTAATCACGGACATTGTCCACCACAAGATTCACTGTTTTATACATTCCCATCTTTTAACCTCCAACTTTCCTTCTGGTGACATGGGTAACTATGAGCTTACCCTTTCCACCACCTTCACACACCTTTTACCACTGTTAGTTATTCTCATTACATGCTACCATCACCCCTGTCCATTTCCAAATATTTAAGTTCACCCTATTGAACATTTTGCCCATAATAAGCAACTGCTCCCCACTCTTTAGCCTCTTTCTATATCCTGGTAACTTATATTTCATGTATATGAGTTTACACATTATAATTAGTTCATATCACTGAGACCCTGCAATATTTGCCTTTATGTGTCTGTCTTATTTCACTCAATATAGTGCCCTCAAGGTTTCTTCATCCACTCATTTCTTTTAAGATAATTTTGTTCAAACACCATACATTCTGTCCTAAGTAAACAATCGTTGGTTCCCCATATAGTCACATATTTATGTATTGAGCACCATCGCCACTCTCTATATAAGCACATTTCTCCCACAAAGATGGAGGAAGAGTCAAAGAAGGCAGAGAGGCAAGAGAAAGAGAGAAAAACAAACAAACAAACAAAAAAACTTGATAGGTAGAAAGTGACAAAGGGAAACATAGCATTAACCTAAAGTAGAATAAAGAGTCAGACAACATCACCAATGCCTGGAGTCCCATACCCTTCCCCTATCCACCCCCCCCCATATGCATTTAGCTTTGGTATATGGCTTTTGTTACATTAAAGGAAGCATAATACAATGTTTCTGTTAATAGTCTCTAGTTTGCATTGATTGTATTTTCCCCCCAATCCCACCCTATTTTTAACACCTTGCAATGTTGACATTCATTTGTTCTACCTCATGTAAAAACATATTTGTACCTTTTATTACAATCGTTGAGCACCCTAGGTTTCCCTGAGTTACATGGTCCCAGTCTTTATCGTTTGTCTTTTGTTCTGGTGCCCCACATGATCCCAGCCTTCCTCTTTCAACCATATTCACAGTCATCTTTGTTCAGTGTACTTACATTGCTGTGCTACTATCTCCTAAAATTGTTTTCCTAACTTCTCACTCCTGCCTTTTCCTTTCTGTCTGAAGTGCTTCCTTTAGTGTTTCCTGTAGAGCAGGTTTCTTGTTCACAAACTCTGTCATTGTCTGTTTGTCAGAGAATATTTTAAGCTTTCCCTTATATCTGAAGGGTAGTTTTACTGGATATAGGATTCTTGGTTGGTGGTTTCTCTCTTTCAGTATCTTAAATATATCACCCCACTTCCTTCTTGCCTCCATGGTTTCTATTGAGAAATCCACACATAGACTTATCAAGCTTCCTTTGTATGTGATGGATTGCTTTTCTCTTGCTGCTTTCAGGATTCTCTCTTTATCTTTGATGTTTGATAGTCTGATTTTTAAGTGTCTTGGCATAGGCCTATTCAGATCTATTCTGTTTGGGGTATGCTGTGCTTCTTGGATCCGTAATTTTATGTCTTTCATAACAGATGAGACATTTTCATTGATTACTTCCTCTATTATTGCTTCTGCCCCTTTTCCCTTCTCTTCTCCTTCTGGGACACCAATGACACATAAATTCTTGCTTTTCATTTTGTCTTTAAGTCCCCGGGGATGATGTTCGTATTTTTCCATTCTTTTCTCTATCTGTTCTTTTGTGTGTAGGCTTTCAGGTGCCTTGTTCTCCAGTTCCTGAGTGTTTTCTTCTGCCTCTTAAGATCTGCTGTTGTACGTTTTCAGTGTGTCTTTCATCTCTTGTGTTGTGCCTTTGATTTCCATAGGTTCTGCCAGTTGGTTTTTTGAACTTTCAATTTCTATCTTATGTATGTCCTGTGTTTTCATTATATGGTTCATCTCTTTTGCCATGTCTTCCCTAAACTTTTTGAATTCAGTTATTATTAGTTGTTTCAATTCCTGCATCACAGTTGAAGTGCAAGTTTGTTCCCCTGACTGGGCCATAACCTCATTTTTCTTGGTGTAGGTTGTAGTTTTCTGTTGTCTAGGCATGGTTTCCTTGGTTATCCCTATCAGGCCTCCCCAGACCAGAATGGGCTAAGGTCCCAGAAGGAAGACATATTCAGTATCCGGTTTCCTTGAGGGTGTGTCTTAGTATTGGTACACCCTCTGATGCCTCCAGTCACTGTGCTTTTCTGCCCAGCAGGTGGTGCCTGTTAGCCTACAATTCTTGACAGGTGTAAGTTCTGAATGAAAGGCAGGTAGTAGAGCTGGGCCCCTCCCCTTTCCTCTTAGAGAAGATAGACGCCCTAGGGGGAGGTCATTAGCATTTCAGTGGTCTCTCTCTGCCTGTGCTGTCTCTACCCTGGTCTGGGTCACAGAACTGGGAGCTGAAAATGGCTGAGGCTTTCTCCACTGAATTGAAAAAGGAACAGAGCTAGTCCAAGGTGACCCTCTGGCTCTCCAAGGTCAGTCGTCACCCAAAGACTCTGTCTACTTGTTGGGGATTCGTACCTCATAGTGAGCAGTTCACACTCGCTAATTAAAACCCCAGTTAGAGCTCAGCTGACCTATATTCACTTGCTGGGAGAAAGCTTCTCTCTGATACCACGAGGCTTTGTAGCTCGGGCTGTGGGGGAGGGGTCTCCCAATTTGGAGCCGCAGTTTTCGCTTACAGATTTTATGCTGTGATCTAGGGCATTCCTCCCAATTCAGGTTGGTGTATGATGAGTGGACCATGACGTTTGTCCCCCTGCAGTTATTCTGATTATTTACTAGTTGTTTCTGTTTTTTTTTTCAGTTGTTCCAGGGGGGCTACTTAGCTTCCACTCCTCTCTATGCTGCCATCTTAGATCCTCTCATCTCCAATAAGAGTTTTAAGACCCAACCTCACTGAGTTGGGCCACACCTTATCTGAAGTAACCTCATTAAATGGTCCTATTTATAGTGGGCTCTTGACCACAGGAATGGATTAAGATTAAGGACATGTTTTTATAGGGTATATCAATGCATCATGAAAAATAAGTGATGTGAGAACATTTTCTGTTACATTAAAGTTATTCTATTAAATTAAATATTATTAGTAAATACATACCCTGCATTCAGAGTTGATAATTTTAGAGCCATTCAATACTTACAATGTGTCGTACTGCTTACTTTCTAAAAAATATCAAGTATCATTAGTATTCTAACACTGCATTAGTGATTTTTTTATTTTTAGACTAATAAAAAATTTAAAAAGATTAGGTACCAAAAGTTCTTCAAAACTGACTCTCCTAAAACAATACTTTAGATCTTAAAGAAAGTATTGAGAAACTATGCCCTATTATGGATCAACAATTGGAATTTGCATCCTATGTTCTTGCATGCACATTTTTAATGCCATTTGACAATCATTTTAATCTTCAGTTATTTTAAATTCAACATGATTCTTACACATGCTCTGATACTTCCATTTTCTTTGATGTATCATCTGCTATCTATCTCTCCTTCTTTAAAAAGAAGGAAGGTGTCTGTCTATATTGAGAGAAATTTCATTGTAGACGTCTGATTTCTCCCTTTAGAATAATTATTCATACAAGTAAGATATGAAACTCTGTGCTTGTATTCACTTTTTATATAGGGAAATAATGGACTCAGAGACTTACACCTTTAGAAGGGACTGTAATCGTCATCTATGCTGTTTCCCACAGAAGACTTGAAGGCTTTATTTTATTGAATACATTAAACATATTGAAAATTGGAACCCAATTAATAGGATTCCAAGGACCCTTTCTGCTAGAGTTGGATTCTGAGCCTTGTTGCTGGCATGGCATGCTATTTCCAGGGGCATTAAGCTACTAGACCTATGCTGGGAACCAACTGCACTTGCTTTACAACCTTGCATAATGGACTAATAATGAGGAAATTTCATTTGCCCTGCTTTTGCCAGTGAGGATCTTGGCAAAATATTTTCTCCTCATGTCTGTCTTAGAGACTGGAGAGGGGATTTTTTTCCCTAGGTGTACATGCAGCAGCAAAACCTGAAGCATCTTTCTCAGCTAATGAACTGTAAAGTATAAAAGTTTGGGGCAATTGCTATAGAAACTTTTGAATATGGTGACCTACTGGTGCTGAATTCATATGAGGTGAAAATTCCTCCTAGAAGGCAAATTGTCACAGTTAGGAGAAAGTAGGACTTTATGAAAGCCGCTAAAATTATCTCTGCCTCAGTTTCCAGCAGTCTAAAGGCATAATCATCTAATTTGCAGTAATATTATCAGAATTAATGAGGTAATACTTAAAATTACATTAAATCTCTTGGAGACAGGCATTATATAAATAGGAAGCACTCATTAAATGGGCAAAAGCTCAAGAAAGAGTGGCTAAATTTAATACATAAAATGCAGTTGAAATTTAAGTAATTGCCCAAAAATCAGGGCTTAGGGCCAATTACTGGACATTCAATCTGTGTCATTTGAGAAAAATTGTTCAGAACATCCTTTCTTCAATTCCAACATTTGCTTATTACATGAAGTACATAATTTAACACTAAATAAGGACAAGGTTACTTTCCCTCCATGTATCATTGCTGATTGCTAAAAAAAGAATTACATTAAATTGGTAGTCAGAATCTTCTTCCAAATGATGATAATTGGATCTTAGATTTACAGGACACCATTCAATTGGAAATAAATGTTTAGAGCAAATATAAAGGCTCTGTCTTTGGTATACAGTATTTTATATTTTCGTCTGCATTACATTAACTCCAGAAAGGAAGGGACATGAACAAAACATGTACCAGACATTGAGTTTAAAAGTACCAAGTGTTAATTTTTCATATTTTTTATATTCATACAGACATAATTATTGTGAATTTTCTTTTCAGGTGATGTGAATCCTTATTAATCTTTATTGATTGCTCACTGAATTTGCAGCACTGATCTAAGATACATCGATGGATAAACAACCACGACCCAAGCTATCTGACTCTTCCATCGTAATCAGTTTCCGTGTTACTAACTTTATATGAGAATGTCTTCATAGTTAAACATTTGTTTTAATCAATTATTATTGGTATTTTAGAAGATGTACGTACTCTGTTAACCAAATGAAGCTAGGATTTAAAAAGAAAGAGGAAGTATAATCACATAGCACATCTTAAAATTTTGTCCCTGTTGATTTGGGTAAGAAAGCTATTAATGCTTGGATTTATTTAAAATATATCAACTTGCTCAAGGAGGGTAATATTCACTGAGTTGAGAACTATAAGCTGTGAGGCATGATTTTCTAGAAAGGCATCTGCAGAAAGCTGCATGAGTTCTCAAAAGAGAAAGAAAGAGAATTCAACTTCATTTATCTGGAGGAGAGGTTGAAGATGAACTATAACATAAAACACACATAAGACATTAAAAACAAATCAGGATAACACATACTTCCAAAATATTATTGCACATTCTTTAGATAAATATGATTTATATAAAGTTTGTCCAAATGTTTCATATGTTTCTGTGTAATTCGTGTCCCCTTCACAACCACTTAGAGGTCTTGGAGCCACTGGAGTGAGGTTGGTTTACAAATTCTACTGAGACCTACATATTACCTGGGATGGTTGATATTCCAATGCAAATAATAATATAGAGACTATCAGGGATATCAGGATACTCTTGTAGAAAACTATTTTATAATTGTGCCTAAGAGTCTCTTCCCGAATGCCTCTTTGTTGCTCAGATGTGGCCCTCTCTCTCTAGCTAAGCCAACTTGAAAGGTGAAATCACTGCCCTCCCCCCTACGTGGGATCAGACACCGAGGGGAGTGAATCTCCCTGGCAACGTGGAATATGACTCCCGGGGAGGAATGTAGACCTGGCATCGTGGGATGGAGAACATCTTCTTGACCAAAAGGGGGATGTGAAAGGAAATGAAATAAGCTTCAGTGGCAGAGAGATTCCAAAAGGAGCTGAGAGGTCTCTCTGGTGGGCACCTTACACACAATTTAGACAACCTTTTTTAGGTTCTAAAGAATTGGGGCAGCTGGTGGTGGATACCTGAAACTATCAAAATACAACCCAGAACCCATGAATCTCGAAGACAATTGTATAAAAATGTAGCTTATGAGGGGTGACAATGGGTTTGGGAAAGCCATAAGGACCACACTCCACTTTGTCTAGTTTATGGATGGATGAGTAGAAAAATAGGGGAAGGAAACAAACAAACAAACAGACAAAGGTACCCAGTGTTCTTTTTTACTTCAATTGCTCTTTTTCACTTTAATTATTATTCTTGTTATTTTTGTGTGTGTGCTAATGAAGGTGTCAGGGATTGATTTAGGTGATGAATGTACAACTATGTAATGGTACTGTGAACAATCGAATGTACGATTTGTTTTGTATGACTGCGTGGTATGTGAATATATCTCAATAAAATGAAGATTAAAAAAAAAAAAGCTTACAGGAGCTTTCACCAAGTTCTATAGGAAGATCATAGCACTTTCTTGTTGTGAAATGTGTGTTTCATTCAAACTGTTTAATTCACAGCTGCTTTTAAAACATTAGCCTTTTAATGTATTGGAATAGCCTAGAAGTTAACAATACTGCATTTTCTTAAATAAATCAATTCCAAAGATCATTACCAAGTCAGTCATTTCCACGTTTTCATTATCTACCAAGTGCTGAAACCCGGAGAATGATCTTGTGACAGAACATTAAAAAAAAAAAAAGGTATTCTTTATAATGCATACAGTGTCCAAACTAATGGATGGGGTCAGTTAAGAAAAATGGACTGGGGGTGGGGGTGGGGAACAATAGCAAAATTTACAGATCTGCTTTTTGGTGGTTTGGTGGTTTGTTTCATTTTGTTTTTGTGTTTTCAAAATATTGACCTGTGCAGACTATGTTTTAAAATTCTGTATTTTAGCCTATGGCTTAGAATACATTTTCTGCTAATGGAAATGTGCTATGATAAGAAAAGTTACTAGTGCAGAATGACAGTTAAAATCCAAACAAGGGTTCTAGTAGAATGAGCCTTTTCAAGAGGCTCTTGTTCTAATTGAATCAGGGCAATCACAGACATAATAAGCAATATGTTTTGAGAAAAGATGTTCCATGTGTCCAAACATTTTGGGACACTGGGTGATTGCTTTTCTGAAATAACAATTGCAGCTCTATAATTCCTTTCTTCTGTCTTTTACTATTTGACCTTGGGCCAGTAGCCTGGCTTTACTCTGGCATAGTTCTCTCCTCCAAAAAGAAAATGTTAACATATGAATGAGAGACAATGAAGGGAAAGAATGAATACAAGCAAATTAAAATGTGTTGCATATACATATATACATATAGTTAAATTATGAATCCAACTAATTATATGTGAAAATTAGGAACTTTGAACACCAACCCTAAACAAATATACACTTTCTTTTGTAAGATATTGCCTAGTGTTATCCCCATTGGAATTGGAATTACAGGCCACTAAGAAATAATACAAGAAAAGAGAAGTTTGTTCTGAGAATTATATTAGATATTTTTCCTTGATATCAGCTTCTGCACTAAGTGGTAGTTCTAGTTCTACCTATCACAGATTACTTATCTGTGACCTACTATGTTTATTCACTTGGAGGACAAAACCAGCAGGCTAATTAGGTCCAACAAGATCAGTGATGACTTTGCTTGTATGTGCTTTTAGTTAACCAGGATTGTTTTCAGGACAGTCTGCTCCACACTTAGCTCTCAGTAGAGTTTGATTTCTAAGAATAAATCGGTGCTTTGGAAATGTCATGTTCTTATTTTAATGAGTTTATAATTAAGCAGAACACGAGCTGGTTTCTTTACAGAATCCCACCCACAAGAATTTTATTGACTTATTGTAAAATTATATGAAATAGCACATCAAGGGGAAAGGGAAGCAGAAAACAAATTATGATCTAATCTAAGATGCAGATCTATATTGGAGTGAGACTGCTGACCTGTGAAATAAATTCAAACAGTATTTACGAAATAATTCCTATTGCCAAAATGATGAAAGGAGTTCTTCTCTGGGTGTTAGGGTGAGGAAGGCAAAGTTAGAAGTTACAGAATGTACTTGTGAACTTAAAATTATGCCAAAATAATTTGTACATTTTTGCATTAATGAGAAACATATTGTTTTAGTTGTAGAAGGATAATTTAGTATCTCCCAAAGTTGTTTTATGTATAGGGAAGGTAGATGTAAAGAGAACTTTGTCACATGGGGAAGAATCACTAAGATTAAATACATAAATATTAAAGATTACAGTTTTAGCCTTGTATATATTCTCAGGTCTCATTGTTGTTACTAAAATTACTTTGAGAATGTTTTGTTGCCATGGACCCCATGCTCATAGAAGCCTTTTCCACCCAAGGTATCATCATCTCCATCAATTGAAATACTGACTACATGTAGAGAATATATTTATAACTGTAAAGCAAGAAATTAGTTATCATTATTCTCTCATTCTTCCGATTATTTAACGCATGAGTGCTGCTTTATACCAGGACCCATAGTAGGAATTGGAATAAATAAATGAACACAAAACACACCCTGTCATATAGAAGCTGATAAAAATTAGCAATTTAAATATATGATGTATGTGCAAGGTATTATAGGAATACTGGGAGGGCCACAAAAAGAGGTATTTAAATTTTTATATTAACAGAAGCTTATTTACACATTAATAATTAAGCATACCTAAAGCATCAAGTTGTCCTGAGGTCATTTTGTAGAATAATGTGATCAGACATAGGCGTATCTTAATGGCAGATAAAACTGAAAATGTAGGTTGGCACCAACTTGGGGAGAACCTTGAGAGCCAAACTAAAAACATGGATAATCTTTAGTCTCTTGGGAGACACTAAGGTATTTGTTTATTTTTTCCTCCTCCCAACTTTCAGGGAAAATTCCTGTGTAACGAATGTTTAAATAAGTTTAAGCTGATAACATAGCTGGAATAATCCTAATGGGCTACTCTCAGGTACTTCATCTTGGAGGTTCTCTAAGACCTCACCAGCATCCCGATGATGAAAAGTCCAAAAAGGTAAAGCCAGAAGCATGAGCAGATTTGGAAAACGACACAAAACAAAACAAAACAAAACAAACAAACAATGTTCAGTGAGCTACAGACCACAGGCTTCTTAGGTGACTTTGGTTAGAAATACTGATGACATAATGTATTCTTCACTACAAAGTCCACTGGTTTAGAGGTAAGAAAAGAAAAAAAAAAAAAGGATTCTTATATAAGTAATGTGATCAAACAATTCTGAGAACATGGACAATTTTCCTCACTTATAAAATTAGTGTTTAGAAGAAGGCCATTTATAAGATCTTGAGATGTTAAATATCCAATGAATCTAGAATATTCTACCTAGATCATTCCCTAATATTCTGTTTGACAAAATGTTTTGTGAAAGTAAATTGTATCTAAAGTAGTATGAGTATTATTGTAACACATTGACAAATGCATTTTATCTACCAAAATGAATTTGTGGTATTATTTTTATTCCATTTAGAATTTCTTTAATTAGGGATCATGGACACATTCTCAAGTGATCTCTCTTGTTTTTGAAACTGGAACCCATCCATGGACAATCACTATTCTAAGAAGTTAAGTTTGTATTTGAATTGGAACTCTCACCAATGTAGAATATATGAATTAAAGAAGCATTACTTACAAAAATTAAAGAAAACATCTGGTGTGTAGAATCCTCTAGTCAAAATTTATAATTTATAAATTGCATAAGACTACAAAATGATAATTTGTGATGTTATTGGAATGAAAGATTTGGCCTGTATGCAGGAATTTTCATAAGTACAAAATTTTATTTGACATCTACAAAGGAGACATTAAGAAAATAAGAGAGATACAGCTTATTTAGTTTTGAAGTTGTAGCGTTCCATGTGAATTTCAAGGAAAAACACCTAGCTCAGGATCTCTTGATCTTAGGTACAATTCTGAAAGACTGCTTACAGTAGATATACTTGAAAAGATGTCAAGAGAATTCCACTTTTAAGTTTCATGTCTGATAAATACAAAGAAGGAACCCATTATTATTCATTTGTCCTCTTGTGAAATACTGACTATAAACTTATTCTCAGATGAAAACATATAAGAATATTATTAGTTACAAGGAATCTGGTGCCTCACATACTCCCCACAGGTATTTACTATCTGTTTGTTTTACCATCTTCACATTATACAATATTAAACATGAAAATTAGTATTTATTTTGAAGGACAATGTTCAATTAAATTCTGGTTTGAAAATTTGGTTTCTTTAAAAAAAAACATGAGATTTTATTTGACACATCTTTACAATAAAATCTCATGATTTCCTCCATTTTGAAGAAATTTATAATAAAAAAACAACTATTATCCCTTAATTAAAATAAAAACTTATTTAGTATCTATTATGTGCCAGTGACTACAGTCTCCAAATTTGAGGAGGTTACAATATAGTGAAAGAAGATATAATGAATAAATAATAAAAAAATAAATATGTCGGAATAAAATGGGGTGCTGTGGATTGAATTGTACCTCCCAAAAAGACATGTTCAAGTCCTGACCCCTGATACTATGAATGTAAACCCATTTATAAACAGGGTGTCATTAGTTAAGATGAGACCAAACTGAATTAAGTCCTAATCCAATATGACAGGGGTCCTTATAAGGCCAGGAAATTTGGAAAGAAAGGCGGGTGACTGATGAAGAGAGGGAGAGAGAGAGAGTCATGTGACAGGCAGAAATTAAGTTATACTATGGATTGAGAACAAGCCACCACCAGAATCCTACAGGCTTCAGGGGCAGCAGGACCCTGCCCACACCTTGATTTCAGACTGCTAGCTTCCAAAACTATGACATAAAAAATTCCTGTTGGTTAAGCCAACTAGTCTGTGGTAGTTTATTACTGCAATCCTGGGAAACTGAGACATGGGGTAAAGGGATTAAGAGTAAAGGCTGGAGGGATGCTTATTTATATCAGATAACATGTCTTTCTGATGAGATAACATTTGAGCAGGTACTGGAAGAAATGAGGCAACCTGCCATATAGATGTGTGGGGAAGATTGTTCTGAGAAAATGCCCCAAGGTATGGGATGTTCAGTATTCTCAGAAAATGGTGAGAAAGTCAATGGCTGAAGTGAAATGAGGAAGGGGAGACTGATGGAGAGTTTAGACAGGTAGTGAGGATGCTAGAATGTCTATGGTCTTGTAAATTGGGGAAAAGGACTTTGGAGAAGAGGAGTTGGATTCTGGATAGATTTTAAAGTTAGAGAAGACAGCTATAAAGACTATTCATGAATTGTGAAATTTCAAATAAATTATTCAGTGGGTGATTCCAAGGTGTTTGACCGAAGGAACTGGTAAAATGCAGTTGGCTTATTCTGAGCTGGGAAGGTTTATATGTGAAGCTGATTAGGAAAGGCACACATTTCAACTTTGGAAATGTTGTTTTGAGATGCTTATTAGATATCCAGGTATAAATGTCAAGTAGGCTGTTGGACATAAGAAACATAAGAAACAAGGTTAGAGTGAGGCTGGGGCTAGAGGGGTGTATTTATAGATAGAGTCACAAAAATTATTAGTGGGAAATAGTTTTCATCCCAATACACAGATGATAAAACTGAGGTCCACATAGGTTAATGAATTTTTAAGTCACTTAGTTTGTAAGTAACAGAACTCTAAGTTACTTCAGCTCTGTCTGATGGCAAGTTTCATAGTCGTTCTTTCAGCTTAGTTATAGAAATTGAATATTCAAAATGAGACAAATCAAATATAACGTCATGAAGGATAAGTTCTTAATTAACTGCCTTGCTGTTTGGGAATCTGACATTTCCTGTCAAGGCAAAGGAACTTGAATTCATTCAATTTGTGAATAATAGTTATATTGAGAATCACTATGTGCCAGACATTCTTCTAGATATTGACAATTCTGAGGTGAATAAGACAGACTATATCCCTGCCTTTATTACATAAAGTTTATGATTAGGGGGAGAAAAAACAGGCAGATAAATTTTTAACTAATAGTGTGTACATTTTTATATGACATTGAAGGGTTTGATGTAACATCAAGACAACAGTCAGAAAATGAGTGAAGACAGTAGTCAGAAATCCTCTCCTAGGATAAAACTGAGCAGATTACAAACTGTTAAGAATGAACCAGTCATTCCTAGATTGGGTGTGGATACAGAAGAGGGCTTGGGGATGGGGTATAATGAAAACATGGGAAAGGGGAGGGTAGAAGGACTTTTCAGGAAGAGAACAATGAAAGAAATATCCTAAGGTCCTAAGACAGGAACTCACAATTGCTTCCTGTAAATTATTTTAAAATAATTCCAATCCCTTCCACATCTTTCTGCTCTATACTATGTTTGTGTGTTGTTGTTTGTTTGTTTGTTTTTTAATAACACTTGCCTAGGATAGCTACACAGACAAATTCCTACACTAAACCCCTCATATATATGTCTAAGAAACATTGCCACCGCACTGTGATCTTCTAAAGCATGACGTCAGTCTTGACTCCAGCAGTCTGAAATGGTTAGAAACATTGTGAGTTCAAGATGGATGTGTTGTAAGTCATGGAAATCACAAAGATGAAAAGGCCCAGCAAAGAGGGAAAACAAAAGGGAAGAAAATGTTTCTGTGGCATACCTAAACTTGGGTCAAAATGCACTTCTTTGAAAACGTCATGATATATCACACTGCTCTCTGTGGAGTACCTTTGCTAAATGAGGGAAATGAGATTCCTCAAATTATTAATAGCCAGACAAATGTCTGTCTTTTGTAGAATGTCCTAAGTGTCAAAGAATGCCAAAACTTCTGGGAGAAAGGACGCTGTACTGAAAATGCCTTCCATTAGATTTGGGGACCTATCTAAATTTTTTGACCTCTCAGGCATTTAGCATCCTAAATCTTTGTCTCTGACTTACAATGCCAGTTGAAACTAGGAGCTTGGAAAAAATAATTTTATAAGATAAATTGGTAGTAAATGATGAAACTATCAATATGTTCAAAACTCTATCTGATAAATCCATGGAAAATAGATATACTCTGGATCACAAAAAAATCCTTAAAGACAGAGGGAAACATTATTTCAAAGGTCAATGCAAATGAAACACTAATATGGCAGTTTAAACACCTCAAACCCATATGCATCCCTTATTGTCAATAATTTATCAATAAAGTAAGCAAATTTCCCACTGTGCTGTATATAATTAAACATATTGAAAGCACTGCATGGGTAAGAACTAGAAGTAAAAATCAAGAAACCAAAAGACAATGCACATTTATACAGTCATGTACTTAACTTTAGAAGTAAAATATATATATATATTATTTATTTTATTTTAAATAAAATAAAAATAAAACTTTATTTAGAAGTGAAGTAAATAAATTTATTTTTTAAATAAAGTATGTGTTGTTACGGCCCAAGTGGGCCTTTGCTGCTGAGAGGCCAAAGAAGATGCCGGGCATGTTCTGAGGCATGAATTTTTTATTAGGGGCTTACGTATGAGGAAAATAGAAGTCAGTCATGTTGCCTGGATTCAGGAGCTGCTCTGAATGGTTGTGGGTTCAGAGCTCAATGTGAAGATATTCTGCCTTTTGGGGGAACTGAACAAGCTGATTATAAGGACTCAGCTTTCCAATAGGTATGAGAGCATAAGGTGGGAATGGGGCTCTTGTGATGTAGGGAGTGATGGATTGTAGTCAACAGGAAGGGAAGGGTTATAGATGATCCTGTAGACAATAGTATCTCAGAGAGTTTCAGGGAGGAGGTAGTTTCAGGAGGGAGATAAGCTATAGATTACATTTAGCAGTGGAGGCCTGATTTTACAAGGGGAGTGGGTCAAACCTTAACTGACTAGGTCACACAAGCTGCTGTGTGCAGTCTTCAAGGCCTTTGGGGAAGACCCTGGTCTTGGGGCTCCCACAGTGTCCTTATTTTACCTCATTTAAGCTTTTAACAATATTAATAGATTCATTAATACCAATTTGAGACTCAGAGAGGTTCAGCAAGTTTGCAGTTTTCAGAAAACAACAAATGACAGCTCCCAGATTGCAAACTGGGTGCCAGTATAGAAAAACTCCAAAACTTATGTGCTTCATTAGAGCAACAATACAGGGCAACAATTCCTCTCAAATAGAGGAATTTATTCATTAAGTGCATTCAGCATGCCATATTCTATGTTCTCTCTTCCTTTGTACGTTATATTTGGGGGGAGGGAGAGGAAAGAGACACTATGGAGTTTAAGTACAGTCATTTATTAGTTACTTCATGAATCTACATGTGATTTACAGAAATTAAAATACAAATTTAATAAAATGTATCTTCCGTCTTACACAATGACATCCAGTTTCTTCAGGATTTGAGGCCTACTATATAAATGGTTCATAGATTTTTTTCTATCAGTCATAAAAAATAAAATAAATGATTATTGCTTGAAGAAACTATACATTACTATATGAACACCAAAGTCTTGTTCAAACATTCTGACATTTCAAAGTTAAATGAATAACACTTTAAAAAGGGCTATTCTCTTAGAAAAATGCCAGCAATTGTACTGAAAAGTCTACACAAGCTAATAAAGAAGCCATTTATATCCTAAATTTAAATTGGACTCCATAAAATCTTCAGTGGGGAAAAAAACAAACTGACAAAAGAACAAGTCATAGAAACTGACTTATTTCTATGAGAAGAAGCCTCTATAAAAGTTTCAAGCTAAACATGAGCAGGGAGTTAACTATTATACTCTCTACCAGATTTTGCCAAAAAAAAAAAAAAAAGAAAGAAAGAAAGAAAGAAAAAAAAACAAGTTCTCCTTTGTAAAATGAAAAAGCAAAAGAAGAGAGCTGATTGCATTTCATGGAAAGGTGGTCTAAGGCTTTTATAACAGAACTGGCAAAAATTAATAGCCTTTCTAGATGAGAACAGGCCAAAATGAAATTCTACAAGAGAGCAGCACTTTATATTCAAGTATCACTTCCCATAACATTTGAGGAAAGAAAAAAAGTTTATTAGTAATTGGATATTGGTGGTAATGTTTCTTATTTTTTCTTTAAACTCTTATTCATTGCATCTGTAATAATAGGATACTGCTCAGAACACAGCAGGTGACTAATAAATATAGTGGATTAAATGTGTGAATTAAATGATCACAATTTTTTTAAGATACCCAAGAATCCTGATCCCTGTTTTGGGAGAGCCAGAAAAGCAGAATCAAGGACCATGGTATTTAAAAAAGAACCACAAAAAAGTAAAAATAAAAACAAGGGAAAAACAAAACAAAACAAAACAAAAAAAACAACCACATAAAGCTTATATATTTCCTCCCATCCTCCAAATTCCATACATTTCAAGAGCACTTCTGATTAAGATAATTCAATCATTTTGTTTTAGACACATATATATTTAATCACAAGTAATGCATTATTATAGAGGTTTTAGATATGTAATTGAGTGACTTTCAACCCCAGCAGGGCATTTATAGATACAGCAGGTGAGCCCAGGCTGTGCATTTGGAAAGGCGTCGGTGTGATCAAGCCTGGGTTGATTCCCATAGCAGGGACAAGTTCTAGACTGAGCTTTGACAGCCCAATTCCCTTTTCACTTCACACTGATGCTTATCTTGCCCTGTGATTGTGAAAAATTAGAGGTAATCTATAGATCGCATGTTTCACAGCATTTGCCACACACTGTCATTATATTTACTTAAGACATTTGTAATAGCACTATGCACCAATTGTTCACCAATTGCAAAGTCTTGTATTGTACATTTGCAAAGTCCTTTAAGAGCAAACCCCAATTAAATGAATGCTTTGACAAGGATATAGAAATGGTCAGGGTTTTACTTTTTTTTTTTTTTTTTAGAGGAGAAATAACATAGTGGCTGTAGGCTACATGAAAGCTGTAATTAACAAGATACATTGATAATGATGATAGTAATAATATTAAAAGCAATGGATTTCAATCGGCATACTTTATAGGGGGAAAATGATGCTTTAGGTCATCTGCACGTACAGTTAATTACTCTAACATCTTAACCTTGCCTTAGCTTGATGCATCAGCAAGCATCGAAATATAGGGATTTCAATTTTACTGAGTATTTTTTTTTCCAATAGCTAGGATGAGTATTAATCAACAATCATATTTTAATAGTATTTTCATAGTGGTTTTCTGATGCAGCATGAATAATTGCATGTCATCTGTATCTCTCGACTTTCATAACAAACCTCAACTATTGAATTGAAAACTAAACGTGCTAATCTATTCAATACACTGAGCTCATGCATGAAGTGCAAGAGAATATCATAGGACTTATACATCTATTTATATAGCCTTTAAATTTTTTCTTCCATTTTCCATTAAATCTTTTTAGTCTGTCACTTCCCCACGAACCACCAATATGGTCCTGTCCTCTTCTAGCTGCTCCCATATGTGGACTCGGGATTTAAATGTTTCTTAACTCACAAGAAAAAGGAAGACAAACTTAATGATGAGCCCCAACCTTTACCCTGTAATAAATGAATCTGCATTGCAGAACTTTGCACCACTCTTGACAATGTTCTATTTCCTTACTGAAGACTGTAATTGCAAAGACCAAAAAGCTGAAGGTCAAGTGTACTGGCAGAGCGGTGAATGAAGCTAAAATTACTTACCTATGTGCATGTTGCCCTCTTATATTCAGGGCTATTAGTTCTTCCCTATTATGAGCATTAAATTGACGTAGCATTTAGACAAAAGCTGTGGTTTTCTCAAAATTTGCTCATCTTTTACACTGGAAATGACAAAAGCTCCCTTTTTCCTGAGAGAGAATATGCTTTCAGTGCATCCGTAGTGTTCCCAGAAAGCAGGGAGATAAATGTTCAGAGTGAACAGTATTTGTGGATCTAAAACCCCTTTTAAGTTGTAAAGTAAAAAGAATATGTATTGTGATCTAGTGATAAAAGAGTCAAATGCAGGGATTCTCAGAGGGTATTTGGGTCCCAGAACTTAATGAAGACTAAACTAAAGGGAAGAGCCAAACAGTGTTTGGCGAGTGGCCTAGTAATAGGAAATTCTCTTAGGCAGAGTAACTTCTGCTGATTTTCCATCCTTCCCTTTGAAGATACACCCACTCTTCAGCCACCCATTCCAAAAAATAAGGAAATTAAAAAGATTCCTTTACTCATAGAGCTCTTATTCAAAGTGATCCAGTGTGCTTGGAGTCAAGTAGTTCCAACCCTGAGTCTATCCCTGAATACCTAGTTTACCTTGAAAAAGTTATTTTGTCTCTTTCAAAGTTTAAGTTTCTTACCTTGTAAAATTGTGACAATCATAATAACTCTTTTATATCATGGTAATAGGATCACATGGAAGTCTATCTAAAGTATTTGCACACTGTTTGGCACATAGTAAGTACTCAATGAATAGTATCAATAAATAATTACTTTTATCCTGTGGATAGACAAACAAGATTGTCCTTTGAAGACCTTGGCACCCTTGGGGATACCTGGCCCAGTGGCTAAATTTCTCCAGCAGAAGGCACTGCAAATTCAATTTCCCACAGGGTAAGTTCACAATTTACTGGGGCAGCTGGAATTAAGCTTCAAGATGTTTGTCTCTAAAAGTTGATAAGGCCACTTTCATTAAAACGCAAGCCCCCACTGACATCAGCTCAGAGAGATATTGCTCTCATGTTTCCAAAGTTCCCATAAAAAGGAGAAACAGAAAGGGTTGAGTTCTCTTTTCTGATGAATATTCAAGGTGAATACAGCTGTATCCAGAGACAGAAGTGTAGCTACCTACACCTGCCACTTGCAGCTTGATTCTATGTCTTAGATTTCAAATTTGCACCATCTAATAATTACAGTTTGCCAAAGATCTTTGCTGGCCTTGTTGTGATCATCATCGTCACCACCAGCACCACCACCACCATCATCAAAACCACCATCACCATTATTAGTACAGTATTAAAAATGTATTCACATTTTAACAATATTAAAAATAAAAGGACAGATGAGGGCTAAGATGGCAGCATAGAGAGGAGTGGAAGACTGTTACTCCCCCTGGAACAATTCATAAACAACTAAAAAACTAGCAAATAACCTGGAATAACTGCAGGGAGATAAATGTGACTGTCCACTCATCACACACCAACCTGAATTGAGAGGAATGCCCGAGATTACAGTATAAAATCTGTAAGTAAAAACTGTGGACCCACACTGAGAGCCAAGAGCTGAGAGCCGAGAGCCCCTCCCTCACAGAAGCCTCGCAGTGCCAGAGAGCAGCACTCTCTGAACAAGCGAGTGTACCTCAGCCCAGCTCCAACTGAGGTTTAAATATTAACGGCTCAATACAGACAGCAAATCCCCAACAAGCAGACAGAGGCTTTTGGTGATGACTGACCTTAGGACAGTCAGGGTACATATCTGTCTCAGGACCAAAAGCCCAGAGGATCAGGTGCTATCTCTGGCCAAAGGGTGAATCTGGGAGCTTTCTGTCCTTTTCTCTCCCTCACAACCTGGGTGGCTCAGTGGAGAAAGCCTCAGCCTTTTTTAGCCTGAAGTGTTTTGCAGTAAAGAAAGCCTCAGCCATTTTAACATTGCAGCGCTCTGACCAGCAGAGTCAGAGAAACAAAGAACTTATTGATATGCAAATTACCTCTCTGGAGGGGGCGTAGCTTCCCAAGAGGAAAGGGAAGGGCCCAGCTCTACTACCTGCCTTACATTTGGAACCAGACCCCAGAGCCTGGGGGAGGAGAGCCATGGGCCACACACCCTTACAACATCCCTGACAGGCTGACAGGCACACCTGCTGGGCAGAAAAGCACAGGGTCTGTCAATCCTCTAAGAAAAACCATCAGGGAAAATGGATACTGAATATTTCCTCCTTCTGTGACCTGAGCTTGTTCTTTTCTGGGAAAACCTGATTGCGGTGGCCTAGGAGGTCTGATGCCTAGACAACAGAAAACTACAACCTACACTAAGAAAAATGAAGCTATGGCCCAGTCAAAGGAACAAACGTACACTTCAACTGAGATACAGGAATTTAAACAACTAATGCAAAATCAATTCAAAAAGCTTAGAGAAGATATGGCAAAAGAGATAAAGGCTATAAAGAAAACACTGTGCATACATAAGACAGAAATCGAAAGTTTAAAAAAACAGATAGCAGAATCTATGGAAATGAAAGGCACAACACGAGAGATGAAAGACACAACAGAAACATACAACAGCAGATCTCAAGAGGCATAAGAAAACACTGAGGAACTAGAGAAGAAAACACCTGAAAGCCTACATGCAAAGGAGCAGATGGAGAAAAGAATGAAAAAATATGAGCAATGTCTCCGGGAACTTAAGGATGAAATGAAATACAAGAATGTACATATCATTGGTGTCCCAGAAGGAGAAGAGAAGGGAAAAGGGGCAGAAGCAATATTAGAGGAAATAATCAAAGAAAATTTCCCGTCTCTTGTGAAAGACATAAAATTATAGATCCAAGAGGCACAGCATACTCCAAACAGAATAGATCAGAATAGGCCTACACCAAGACACTTAATAATCAGATTTTCAAATGTCAAAGACAAAGAGAGAATCCTGAAAGCAACAAGAGAAAAGCGATTCATCACATACAAAGGAAGCTTAATAAGACTATGTGCGGTTCTCTCAGCAGAAACCATGGAGGCAAGAAGGAAGTGGGTTGATATATTTAAGATACTGAAAGAGAAAAACTGCCAACCAAGAATCCTATATCCAGCAAAGCGGTCCTTCAAATATGAGGGAGAGCTCAAAATATTTTCCAACAAACAGACAATGAGAAACTTTGTGAAGAAGACATCCCCCAGTCCCCTACAGGAAATACTAAAGGGAGCATTACAGAGTGATAGAAGACAGGAGTGTGTGGTTTGGAACACAATTTTGGGAGATGGTAGCACAGCAATGTAAGTACACTGAACAAAGATAACTATGAATATGGTTGAGAGAGGAAGGTTGGGAGCATGTGAGACACCAGAAGAAAGGAGGAAAGATAAAGACTGGGACTGTGTAACTAAGTGAAATCTAGAGTGTTCAACAATTGTGATAAAATGTACAAATACATTCTTTCATGAGGGAGAACAAGCAAATACCAACCTTGCATGGTGTTAAAAATGGGGAGGCATTGGGGGAGGGATGCAATCAACGTAAACTAGAGACTGTAACTAACAGAACAATTGTATTATGCTTCCTTTAATGTAACAAAGATGATATACCATGGTAAATGCAGATAAGAGGGGGGGATGGGGAGACGTGTGAGACTCTTGACATTGGTGGTGTTGTCTGACTCTTTATTCTACTTTGATTTAAGGTTATCTTTCCTTTTGCTGCTTCCTAGCTGTCATTTTTTTTTCCTCTTTCATTTTTCTTTTTCTTTTGTCTCTCTACCTTCTTTGACTCTCCTTCCTGCCTTGTGGAAGAAATGTAGACACCCTTATACAGATAGTGGTGAAGGTAGTGAACACATAAATATGTGACTATACAAGGAACCATCAATTGCTTACTTAGGTTGGAATGTATGGCATGTGAACAAAACCATCTAAAAAACAAAATGGGTTGATGACAAAATCTTGAGGACAATATACTGAGTGAAATAAGCCAGACACATAAGGACAAATATTGCAGGGTCTCACTGATAGGAACTAATTATAATGTGTAAACTCATATACATGAAATATAAGGTACCAAGATATAGGACTAGGCTAAAGAATGGGGGGCGGTTGCTTAGTATAAAGCAGAATGTTCAACTGGGGTGAACTTAAATGTTTGGAAATGAACAGAGATGTTGGTAGCAAGATGTGAGAACAGCTAACAGTGCTGAATGGTGCATGAATGTGGTGAAAAGGGGAAGCTCAGAGTCATATATGTCACCTGAAGGAAAGTTGGAGGTCAAAAGATGGGACTGTATAAAACTGAATCCTGTGCTGGGCAATGTACGTGATTAACAGTGCAAATATTAGAAATCTCTTCCATGAACCACAACAAATGTATGACAATACAACTAGAAGTTAATAATAGAGGGGCATATAGGGAAAAAATATATATACCTATTGCAAACTATATACTACAGTTATAAGTATTTCAACATTCTTTCATAAACAGTAACAAATGTACTATAATACTACGAGTTAACTATGGAGGGGGGTTGGTTAGGGATATGGGAGGATTTGAGTTTCCTTTTCTTCTTTTTTTTTTTTCTTTCATCTTTCACTCTATTTCTTGTCTGGAGTAATGAAGAGGTTCTAAAAATTGAACAAAAATTAAGTGTGATGATGGATGCACAGGTGTACAAAGGTACCTGGGGCAACTGATTGTACACTTTCGATCTTTGGATAATTGTATGGTATGTGAAAAATCTCAATACAAATTAAAAATTTAATAAAAAATAAAAGGACAAACAGACATGATGTGATACAATTGAACAAACATTATACTGGACATGGAGGGGCCCAGGTACTATCCTTGGGTCTCTTATTTCCTCAACTTTTAATAAGATATTTTATTTATTTATTTTTTATCCTCAGTTGTCCTTTCTAAACCAAAAGAGGTTGGATTGAATAATCTCTCTAGTGTCTCCTGCCTCTAAAAATGTGCATGCCCATAAATATAAATGAAAAATGAAAAGCAATTGACTACGGGATATTAATTCAAAAAAATAAAAATTATGTAGAGATAGACATCTAATGTGTAGGCAGGAAAAAGGGAATTTTGATTCAATCTATAATCTATTCCCATGTGATTCATCCAGTTTTGGTACTTTAAATATTATACTTAAGCAAACTGGCCCCAGATCCTCCTCTCCAATATATATTTCTCACTTGGCTGCCCAACAGGCAGTGTAGATGATACAAAGATAAAACTAAACCCTTGTCCCTTTTCCTTCCATCATTTCTGTTATTTTCTAGTTGCCCATGTTAGTAAAGAGAAACCACCCAACCAAATGCCCAGACCCAGAACCTTGGATCATCCTTAATTCCTCTATTTTCTTCATACCACACAGTAAATCTATCAGGCAATGTTATTAGTCCCAACTCCAAAATATATTTTGCATCCATCTCCACTACTGTCTCTGTCTCTGCTAACATCTCCACAACCTTTACCCTAGCCGAACTCAACATCTTCTGGTCAGACTCCCTGCTTCCTTCTTTTGCCTATACAATCCATTAACTGCCAAGTAAAAAGATTAGTACTTTAAAAAAGACCTTTCTTAATTAAACATTATAATAAGTGGCCACTACACTTATAATTAAATCCAAACTCCTGGCCTTGCATTTTAAGAGCCTATATGACCTGGCTCTTCTCTCCACCTCCAAATCCATGTCTTTTAGCCTCTCTTTACCTTATGAAACTCTGACCAAACTGGCTTTCTTTCTATATCACAATTATGTAAAGCTTATTCTTACCTCGGAGACTTGTGTACTTGCTCTTGTTCCCTTTGTCTGGAATACTTTTACTCCAAAATCTACATGTCTGGCTCTTTTTCCTCCTGCAGTTATGAGCTCAGATATTACCTCAAAAGGAGACCTTCTCCTAACCCCACCTTCCAGTCTACGGCTCCCTGTCTGCCACATCAGTCATCACATCCGTAATTGTCTTTTTATGTATTTTCACTCATTATTATAAGTCCCTTCAACAGATTGCAGGCTCCAGGGGAAAAGAGACCTTGTCTGTTTTGTTCAATGTTATCTCTCCACTCCTAACTTGCATAAGTGTTCAGGAGATAGACAAGGAAAACAGGAGCCAAAAAATGCTAATCTGGGAAATAGCTATTTTGTCAGTGAATATATATTTAGGAGTTATTTATCAAGATGATTTTCATATTAAGCAAAAAATAAATTATATAAATATCTTAAATTATTTAAATATCTATTTAAATATCCTAATTTAAATAAATAAATTAGGTTATATTTCCTTTGACATCAGCATTTGTTTTATATTTACAATACATGCTACACCTCAAGTTTTAATCAATAGTGTTGCAAAAGCAGTAGAGTAAACAAATACAGAAAGCACTGTGATAAGATTATGAGCTAGTCCCTAATTCTATCACCATAATTTTTAACCATGAATAAACTTTATTTTTTTTTGCCTCTATTGCTCCTTATTAAAATAGGCATCATAAAACCTGTCAGATATTTCACTGTGATCTTATTTTTCGCTTGTTTTGATATATTAAGTTCAAAAGAACCACAGGGCAATTTCATCTTCCTGCTTTTCCAAGAAGAACCACTCTTAAGAGCTCCTTAGAGGGGCTAGAAGGAGGGTGTGGAAGAAAGATTAAAAATTTCTTCGCATTTTAAAAGCCCTTTAAAGACAATCTCCCAGTTCGATGTTTTGAGAAGAAGGAAGTTGTGGAATACCAACAGCAGAAAAAGTAAACTTTCTCAAGCATTTCTGGGCTACTATACCACGTGATGTTTTTCACAAATGGTGAACTCCTGCTTTCCACTAACATACAATAGTCTGGATAGGGGTTGACAGCCTTTACTTCTTGTCCTACAAATAGTAGCAGTGGCCCTGGTGACAGAACTTGCATTCAGAGAAGGTTTTTGGGGAGACTTCACAGTTAAGTGAAGGTACAGGGCTTACTAGTGGAGTTCTATGACAGAAGACTATCAATGATGGTGACCATCATGGGATAAGAACCTGTCCCAGGTTCATTTTCTTGAGAATTATATAATTTTGGGAAGGTGGAGAAAGAGCTCAATAGTGACTGACCTTGGACTTCTGCTGGTGAATAGGAGCTGGGCATGATTATTTTAATAAAATAAAAATATTAATTAGTTAAGTCAACAAAAAATAATTACTAGTGCTTAATCTGTACCAAGTATCCCACACTAAATATAGAGAGTTCAATGGGATACAATCTTGAACAAGAAAATATGCAGACACTGACCTCATAGTATTTACAGGCTAATGATAATTCCTCAAAGTTATTTTTATTCAAGGGTCCTAATCCTCCAAATATCAAATTAATAGTTCTATATTTATTTAGTCAATAATCAGCTATTTTTCTACATCATTTTCAATTGTTACTTCAGTAGCTTTTCTTCTCAATCAGTACAAACCTTTCACTCAAATATCAATATTCTCCATTAGCTATTTTATTAGACAACCTAACAACAACAAAAAAATCCTAACCATTATTAGAACAAGAAGCAGTTTCCATGTTCAATGTTTTGAGTCTAGTTGCACAAATATTTTTGTTATTTACTTGGTTAATTCATCCTCAACCATAAATAATTATTTCAATCAGCCCACACTTGCCAATCATTATGCTAAATGCTCTGTGAGACCCAATCTCAATTTTCAAATGTTTTGTGTTTGTCTTTTGTCATTTACAATAGAACAAAAGTATTTGGGTAAAAGTGCCTGCCAGTGGATTATTGCAGTGATTGCCCCCAATGCATTCATGTCTCTCTCTAGCTTCAACTTTAGGGAGAATCTCCCCACATCTACCTTGGCCTTTCCAAATGACATGCATTGGTCAATGGGATAGTAGCAAAAAGTGATAAAAAGCAGACACTTGAAAAAAGCTTTCTCCTTGGGGTTTGTGTTACCATATGAACAAGGTCAGGCTAGCCTGCTGGAAGATGGGAAGTCATGAGGAGTAAGACCCATTCCCCAAGGTGACATGGTGACCATCTGCAGATGTAAGATTAAGACCCAACCGTGATCAGCTGAGTCTGGCCCAAATCAGCAGAAACACTCTGCTGAGCCCAGCTCAAATTTCTAACTCTTAGAATTGCTAGCCAAATGAAGGGTTTTGTCTTTAAACCACTACATTTTGGGATGAGGTAATATATCATGCAATAAGAGCTAACTGATCAGTGTCCAGGACTTTTAAGTCTGTAGAAAACATTCTGTGATGCTGGTGATTCAAAACATTCTTGTGGAAATTAGGGTTACTACCTCTATAACTTTGAAGCTTCAAGTATAATTTAATTAAGGTTATGATAAATTTGAATTTGAATATTTTATTGTATATATATATATAAAGAAAATAAACTCTAAATTTTTCTAAATGTAATCTTTATGGATTTGAAAATCTTATAGTTCTGTTACGAAAGACATTTAAAAATTTTTCTCATTATTTTTCTTAGTATTTTTGAATTCACAGCAAATAATGCTTAAAGAAAAGAGTTTTATAGGTTAGCTTCTTTATTAAGATTGACCTTTCCCATGACTCCAAATTAATGTTTTGCATGTTGTGTTTTGTTTTGTTTCATATAATTGAGAAGATTTTTTAAATATCTTTGAAATAAATTTTAGGTTATCTTCAGCTCTATGCCTTCCAAATAAATCTCAGATGCCACTAATATTTTAGGAGATTTGTTTTACTTTTCTATTATAGATACCAAGAAAAATACTGATAATCAAATGACCACTTCCCAAGTCTCTTAAAATACACTAAAATATATAGGAAGCTAAAATTAATAAGCCAAAAAATTGACTGTGAAATTTTGTATCTTGGGCTTTCTGTGCTTGGTTTTACTCTTCCACACATACACAACGTGTGTAAATAAAATGTTGCCGCACAATAAATATCCAGCTATTTGGAACTGAATACTATATTTTGAAAAAGGTTTAATGTAAAATCTTGGTTTTCAAAATAAATTGTCTTAAGATTATTTAGTGTTGATATTGAATTATATTTAATAAATTTTCTGGGGTTTGTTTTTAAGAATGCATTTCAGTCAATAAGAAACAATATATTTCACTTTAAAGGATAACGCATTGCTAAAACACTGCCAATCCAATGTTGTAGTTAACTAGAGCTCATGCTATTGCAAACTTATTCTATACGCGCCAGAATATTTTAATTCTATACCAGTTTACATGGTGCTCTATTATGAAAATCCTAGTGGTTTCAAGCACTTGTTTTGCTGTTACTATTCTGCTTTAATTTTTCTCAACCTTGAAACCAATAAACAAATACATATTTTTCAAAGAGTTTGCATAAAAATAGTTTGATTCCATAATTCTATGTGGGCTTATAATAATAGAACTGGGTAATGATAGATACCAAGAGCAGAGTCCTATAGAATTTTTAGGTAGTACATCTTCTATGGGAAAATGCCAAAGGAATTTTCTTTTAGAGTAGATCACAGAGCCTACTTGCTCATTGATCATAATTATAATCTTTTAGAGAAAAATAAACGGGTTTGTTTATTATTCAAACAAAATTTATAAGCATAGTACAATTACATATAGATATATAAATATGTGTGTATATGTACATGTATGTAGGTATATGCATATGTATTTGTTTAATTGTAGTTGTAACAAACTAAAGCAGATTGAAATTGAAAGTAAGCTTAACACCTGAAAGCAGGTCAAACATGACTCCAGTTTGGATGCTCAATGAAATTTATTTGCTTGCTTAATTACAAACTGCCAACACAACCAATGCACAATAACCAGGCCCTGGGCACACTGCACATTTAACAGTGGAGGATACCAGAGTCTCAAAAGTCCATCAGCTTGAAGCCATGGGAAAAAGCAGATATACCTTTAATGAGGGGTCTTGGGAGCCAGGTCCCACAAGGCATTCAGCAGAGGTCCAAAGACCTGCTCCAGTCACACTGTATCAGCAAGAATCAGCAAGAATTCCAGAAAATCTCACAACACAGCAGGGACATTGGAGGGGTAGTCACAGTGACCGGGTGCCAGCCTGCCTTTTACGTGATGCTTGCTGAAGTGGTGTCTGCACTGTGTCTACTTTGAAGGAAGCGCTCTTCTTGCACCAAGCCAGTCAATATCATCTTCTTGCAAAAATATCTGGCTATCACTTGTTAAAAACAAAACATATTCTCTCAATTTGTTTACATTCTAATTGTGTTCAACATGTTAACAATGTTTTGGGGGATTCAAGGTCATTAGTATAATTTCAAAATATAATCATATATTTGAAAAATATGGAAAAAATGAATATACTAACTATGAGAGTTTTAGGACCAGCTGTAACACTTAGGAGCACAAGATTTCCTTCACTTCTGACACCAACAGCAAGTTTGGAGGTTTGCCAAAACATCCTCATGTTTGAAAATTCATTAGAAATTCTCACAGAACTTGCTGAAAGCTGTGATACTCACCACTATGGTCAGTATAGGGGCGATGCAGATTAAGATCAGCCAATGGAAGAGATGAATAAAATAGAGACCAGGAAAGCAGCAAGGCAGAACTTCTGTTGTCCTCTTCCCAAGGAGTCAGACACATCAGTTAACTGGCATCAGTGTATGATAATACAAACAGAGAACTGGCAACCAGATACACTTATCCAAGCCTTGGATTTCAGAGTTTTAATTGAGGCTTCATTACATATGCCTGACTGATTGCCTGCTGTAGCAGGTTGAATTATACACCCTCTCAAAAGACATGTTATTAATCTTAATCTCTGCATTCCTGTGGGTGTGAAACCATTTAGAAATTGGAACGTTTGAAGATGCTATGGTTAGTTAAAATATGGCCAACTGAATCAGGGTGGGTCTCAATGCATATTACTAGAGGACTCATAAAGAGAAGAATCTGGAAGCCAGGAGTCAGACAAAGCCTCAGGGCTGACATTGGGAGCCAGAAGTCAGCAGAAACCAGAAGAGCAGACACAAGGTGAGAGAGAGCACCATGGGATCAAAGATAGAGATGCAAGTCAAGGAAACCCAGGGATGGATGCCAGCCACCATCAGGATATTACAGACAAGCATAGCCTTGGTGATCCCTTGATTTTAGACTTCTAGTCTTCCAAACTGTGAGTCAATAAATTCCTGTTTGTGCCAGTTTGAATGTATTATGTCCCCCAAAACGCCATTATCTTTGATGCAATCTTGTGTAGACAGACGTATTAGTGTTGATTAGATTGTAATTCTTTGATTGAGTGTTTCCGTGGAGATGTGATCCATTCAACTGTAGGTGATAACACTGATTAGATAATTTCCATGGAGGTGTGGCCCTGCCCATTCAGCATGGGCCTTGATTAGTTTACTAGAGCACTATGAAAGCTGAGATGGAAGGAGCAAGCTTGCTACAGCCAAGAGGGACACTTTGAAGAATACACAGGAGCTGAGAGAGGAGCTTCATCTTACAGAGACATTTTGGAAACAGCTTTTGAAAGCAGACTTTTGCTCTGGAGAAGCTAAGAGAGGACAAATACCCCAAGAGCAATTAAGAGTGACATTTTTGAGGAGCTGAAGCCTAGAGAGGAATGTCCTGGGAGAAAGCCATTCTGAAACCAGAACTCCAGAGCAGATGCCAGCCACGTGCCTTCCCAGCTAACAGAAGTTTTCTGGATGCCATTGGCCATCCCTCGGGGAAGGTACCTGATTGTTGATGTGTTACATTGGACACTTCATGGCCTTAAGACTGCAACTGTGTAACCAAATAAACCCCTTTTTATAAAAGCCAGTCCATTTCTGGTGTTTTGCATTTCGGCAGCATTAGCAATCCGGAACACTGTTGTTAAGCCAAAAACATTTTGTGTTATTTGTAACAGCAGCTCTGTACACTAAGATATCCACAAAATTTATCTCAGTCTGAAGGACAGTTGATAACATGTGACACAGAGCTCTGCTCTAAATCACACTGTCTTTCTGGCTGGTCATGCTCCACCCTAAAATCTGTTAGACTTCGGTGTGGGACCCAAGTCCCCCAAGCAAACAAAGACACTCATATCAGGCATAAGATTCCAAGGGCCAAGAAATTACCTCCCAGAAATCAAAGCAAAGTTCAGACCTTCTCTTTGATCAAGGGCAAATTCTTTACTATTCACAAATACACTTATATGTAAAACATCCAATTTGTTAATAGACTTCTCTATATTTGGCCATAAAATGAATTGCTAACATTTGTTTACTGTTAACTATGTGACATGCACTGTATTAAGTGCTTTAAATCTTTTGTCTACCCCCAAAACTTATAAAACTGGTGCTATTATCATTCCCATTTTACAGCTCTGTGCTCAAAGTAACAAAACTAGTGGTTTTTGCATCAGGAATCACACCTTAATTGTCTGACATGATGATCATACGCTTCATTCAAGTGGGTTTTGTGCAGATTCTGTAAATATTGATACAAAACTTTCTCAAATGTCAGGTCACTTGCAGTGAATTTATACCATTATAGATATTAAGCTACTTTTGTCTTTACATTATGCAGAGACAGAAAAAAAACGGACAATGAGCCGATAATAAGGAAATGATTTTGTGCTTTTTGAAAGTTAGTGTATTATTTGCCATGTAGATGGGCATTGCTTTAATTTGCTTGACAGAATAATGGTTATAAGGCCTGAAAACTTCATCTCTTAATTATTCATCAAACTCCAGTAGAGCTAAGCTTTCCATTACTCAGATAGGTCACCTAAATACAGAAAACAACTGCTATATTTAGTTATATATTTAATAAAACAACCAAATATGCCAAAAGTAGGCAAGTATACAAATTTATTTCCATTTGCAAGAGAAAATTATGAGGAAGGATGAATGGGCATTTCAGGATTGAGAGGGGAAAGATAGGTCTCATTGTTTTATAGGCATGTCTCTTTAGAAGAAGCAGAATTTTAGAGGCATTGATAGTTGATGGTTATGGTGATAATGATTGTGAATACAATGACAGAGAGAAGGGTACAAAAAATCTATCTGGGGGATTGAGGAAGAGGATCACTCAGTGTGATGCTTTGAAATTCAGCTCGATTTTTGTCTTTGTAATAGATGTATGCAGAAATTCATTGTCAATCTTTAATTAAAAGTATGTTGCAAGCAAATTAACAGTGAGCAAATTCAAGGATCTTTTATAATACTAATATTATATTAGCAATAATTATTACTATGCAGAAAACTGCTGAAAGAATCTGAAACACAAAAGAAAATCTGTTTTTGTTTGTGCTGTTTTCATGCAATAACCCCCAAAAAATCTCTTTTTAAATTAAGTGTAAATAAAAACTATAAATCCCTTTGAGGATGTTTTAATAGAATCCTTCAAAATTGTCCAAAATCCATACTTTATACCCAGTTACAGTACAAAAAAAAAAAAAATCAGTCTGTTATCTTGAAATATCTGTGATAATACTGTGGATTTTTTTTAGCCAATTCTAACTGATGTTATTTTTGAGAATATAAAGGAAGTCTATTGAGTAGTAAAATTGGAAATCACAAGATGTGCATTATGTCAGAAAGTGATGGCAGATAAACATCTGATAAGAATATCTATTATAAAGAAAGAAGGAACAGAAATATAATAGAAAAGGGCCATTTTAAAGAAATAAATTTCCATCTCATTCAACATTCTCATGTTCTACCTCTTTGCCTCATATATTATATAGCTCTATTTCTGCTCATAAAATATTATTTAATGCTGTATAAATGTTCACATTTACCATTTCATGTTCTTTTCCATTGAAGCACAGTATTTATTGAAGACTATCTAGTGATTGGAGAGCATGTTCACTGAATATTTCAAGCAATTTCATTTTCTTTTAGATATGTACAAAAAGAAGACAAGGATACAGAATGCTTTACTTGTTGCTAGTTCTCTTAAAGCTGTTAAAGATTACATTATGTAGTAGTTATTGCAGATTATAGATCATAACCTTTATTGTGATGCTAATATAACCCTCAGTTGAACTGGTCAGCTTTACCAGCTAGGATCTAAAAGTCCATTTCAAACTGGTTAGATTGGTTTGATAATGATATGCCAGAATCATTATCTGGTAATGATAATGCCAGAAATATAGAGCTAAAACATCTCAAGACTGAATTTATAACTAAGCATCAGGATTCAAGTCCCCCAACATTAATTTTCTGGTGTTATAAGACTATAACTTGTAGTCGTTCTTCCAGATTCAGTTTAAAAGACATATATTTTTTCCTAGATGCCATTTCCTGATGCCTCAAAACTAAGTACTGGCTCCTTTTATATATTCTAATAGCACCTTGTACTTATCCCTATCATAGCATTTATAAAACTGCAGTGATATTGCACATTTATTTGTCTGTCCCCCTGCTAAACTCTAGCTCTATGAGGGACTTTGACAGTCATACCTGTGGAATAAAGGAAAAAGGTAGTGAAGGAAAATGGCTAGGATGGAAATGAGAGGCAATAAAAATAGAGATGAGATAATAAGATATGGTGGTTTGGAGCTGTGTGTACCCCAGAAAAACATGTTCTTAAACTTAACAAATTCTTGTAGAAATCATTTTAAGTAAGAAATTGGGGGTAGTTTTCTTTAGTTATGGTGTGACCCTACCCAGTTCAGAATGGGTCTGAATCCTATGACTGGTATCCTTTATAAGCAGAATGAAATTCAGACAGAAAGAGGGAAACCCATGGGAAGCAAGGCGCTGAAAATCAATGAAACCTGGAAGAGAAGGGAGAGGCCAGGAAAGGCTGCCATGTGCATTGCTGTGTGACAAAGGGGCCAAGGACCAAGGATCACCAACAACCAGCCCCAGATCACCAAAGTCTTTGGGAAAGAGCATCACCTTGATGATGCCTTGATTTGAACTTTTCCTGGCCTGAAACCGTGAGCCATTAAATTTCCATTGTTTAAGGCATCCCTTTGTGTGGTATTTATTTGAGAATGTAAAACATAAGGAGAAAGAGTCCAAGTATAATTACTTTTTTAAAATACCTAAAGAAAAGAAGCAGACCAAGTTTTGTTGGGAAAAACTAGCCTTTATCATTTGGACATAGCTATTTATGAAGGGTCAGTGCTTGGAGAAAGAAATATGGAATGTTGGTAAAGCATAATGAATGATGGAGTTGGTGATGTTTGATAATGATCACAAAAATGATGATGATGATGGTGTGATGATGGGTAGTGGTGGTAAAGAAATAAATTTAAATAATAGCCTTGATTTGAGGATAGTAAATTCTCTCAATCATTAATATTTTAGGATAGTTCCAAAGACTTATCTTTATTAAGTATATTGTAAAGCCTGCTAAGTATAGTAACTGAATTCATACTAGGAGATCTTGGGGAGTAAGATACTTATGTTTGTGACTGTTGTAAAGTCCTACGATATGCATGTTTATAGATGATAGATAGATAGGCAGATAGATAGTAGATAGATGAGATAGATATATAAGATCATTCAATCAAAAATCAGAATATAGAGCCTATTTAAAATAATAAAACCTAAGAAAACAGTCTTCTATATGTGTACACTTGTTATTACATTTTCATATATTTGCTTACTTATATCTTATGTATGGTTACTAGAAACCAACATATATTAATGATTTCATACACATATGGCTTATTTTATTTTATTTACATGTTAATCTATTTTAGTAAAATTTGATTACCTTCCTTACTTTCATTCCTCTTCATTTAAATAAGCGCAGTAATTCTGCAGAATATCTTACAGGACTAAGTATAATTAGGGGAAATATACTACATCATCTTTTTAATGAGTGTGTTGAAACATATGAGATGTCACTATTCTATTATGAAAGGACTGTGACAGAGAGTCAACTAATTTTCTTATTAGCCTACAATAGATTGTGGCACGGAATGACTTGGGTAACAATGAAAATCAAGAAAGTTTAAAATACAGGTCAAGACATTTTAATCTACTATTATTTCTTTTTTTTTTTTTTTTTCTTTATAATCACCTTTCTATAGTTCTTCACTAAGAAGAATTTGTAAACTAGCATGCTATTTATTAATACTTAAAGACCTAAATAAACCTTTACTGTATCAATGCCACTTACAAAAACTTCCTCACATCTTTTTATCTTACTACAAAATAGTTTTTTTATCATTACTCTTTTTATTAAGAGTATACACATTTAATAAAAAGTGTGATTTTGAACTTCAGACATGAAATGTTTTCTCAAGTAAGAACCCATTTCCTATTGAATTACTTAGAGTAAGAATCTTAAAACATATACTTCTCAGTAAAAGAGTGGTTAATCAAGGGTGAGCAGTTAACAATTTTTTTCTTGACTTTCAAATCCTTTCAAGTCTCCAAGTCTTCTGATGTTTAATAGAAAATATCTATTGAAAGTTAAGCAACATGTAATCTATTTCAACATGATTTAAACAAACTATATTACAATGACCCTTCAGCATCTGACCAGGTAGGCTTAGAGAAATAAATTAGCTATTATTTCTGTGATACATTTTGAAACATTAATATCTGCAACTTGTTTACATAGACAGTTTTTTTTTTTTTGGAACATAAAGTAAGAAATAAGCTTATAGATTTCTGTTCAGTTAACACAAAAAATATTTAATTCTGGGGTGTTGAAATAAATCCAAGTTTGCATAGGAAGATGTGCTTGCATGTAAGGCACTCTTAAAACTGTTGCTAGCACAACTAAACTGCAAAATATCATCCTCAAATGTAAAATATCATCCCCAAATGCTAAGTTCCTAAAAGAGAGGGATTTTTCTCAATGTAAATCACTCTTTGCTCATGCTCTGGAATTTCCAAGGAAGATAATTCTGGGATCCAGGTAGGGAAGCTCACATCCATAAATCATGAATTTCCAATCCAAACTCACAGGGAGAGTGCTCTGACTTGGCAAGAAAGTTGCAAAGCACCTTACGATTTGCACTTAATTTTTTTTTTTTTTTTTTTGCTTCTATAGCACCCAAAGCCCAAGACAAGACTTGAGAATGGAAATGAGGTAAGATTTCAAAATTGGAAGTGAAAGATGAGTTCAAAGAGCTGAAAAGTTGGAATAGGTAAGAAGGAAAAGGATCAAATACACCTTCTTTGACTCATTCAGGCTACTTAATTTCCTGTTTTCCTCTCTTATGATAATAGTGCTTAATCATAACAAAACAATTTATATCTCTTTAATAGCATCATAGGCATTCTTCTTTTTTCAGGTACATAAGCCACTGGCCTTATGTTTATAACCTGTCCTGTACAGCTAAAACCTAATAAGTTTCCAAGAAATAAATGTGGCTTGGTCCTTTTTTATTTTGCTGATCTAGTTTTACTTATGTGAAATAATACACATGTATTTCCTTTTAGTTCTTCTAAAACATATTTAATCTCTTGATTTCTAAAATATCTTCACAACATATACCAAATGACAGATTCCACCTCTCTCTTACATCTCCACTAAGTCTAACCAGTCAACCTACTAGTCCATAGGAGTAATGGTATCAGTGAAGTCCTTTAAACTTGGGACATAGTAAGGGGAGCTTGCCTCACGCAAAGTACGTATTTACAATTTTTCATAAAAGTCTAGTATTTTAAAAGATCCATAAGGATTATCCGTTTAACAAGTTCTTACAAAGTTCTTACTATATGACAATCTCAGTTCTATGTTAACATCCTCAATAATTCTTCATGAAAACCTTATTAAGCTACTTCTATTCTCATTCCTGTTGTACAGATGAGGAAAACAAGGTATACAAAGATTGAGCACCTTTAGAAAGTCACTAGTAAGGTTAAGATTCAAAACTGGGCGGTTTGGCTCAAGTTTATACTGTTAGGCACTTTGCTATGCTGCTTCTCTATCAGTCAGTTGTAGAATTGTATGATAGTAGTAGTGGTCAACTCTTTGGCCCTTGATCCTGGGTCATACTTTGTGATTATATATTTAGTTGCTTATGAGCAACCTACTTTTGTCAGGTTAAGAACATCTATCTTTACCTTATTGAATCATTAGTGCTTGTACTATTACCTGGCAAGCAGATGATATTCTATAATCATTTTTTTAAATGAATGAATAAATGAAAAGAAGAAATGAAATGAATGACTAACTGTGAAAAGGTAGTTATCCAGTTTTCTGGAACACGACTTCATATGGGGATCTCACTAATTCAAAAGTCAATTTAAAAAATAATCATTACTCTTGTGCAATGTGGCCCTTTACCTTTTAAGTTTGCTTACTTTTCTTGTTTCTCACTATTTATCTCTGCACTTTATTAATCAGATAATTTTATCTTAGAATAAATCTGCTCAAGTTTATTTTTAATCCCTATACCCAGTCTTTGCTGCATTAGAAATACTTGAAATGACTATTCAGAAATCAGGTAAGGCATCAGAAAATTGGTGCTAGGGTTATAGGCCTGTCTCATTTTCAAGAATCCAATCTTAATTAAACAGTAAAGTTCATTCCCTACATATATTGTCTAAATGCCATAAATTTATATTCCACATCCTTTTCATTCATCCATTCAACAAATATTTGTTTTCAGTGTTACTATATGCTGGAGATAAAGCAGCGAACACAACAGACAAAATCTCTGTCCTTGTAGAGCTCATATACCCACAGGGAGAAAAATGTTTGTGATTTCTGAAATTGTTACATAATGATTTTAAAAAACAAACCATATATATCAAGATACCCAAGCTATAGTTGAGTTTATTCTCTGGCAGTGTTAAAAATAATAATAATAAAACTAAGAAAATATTTAAAAATCCTCTCCATATAAGATTGTACCCCTCCTTCCGTATCTCTGATCGTCTTCTAATATTCAGCTACCTTTAAGTTGCTTCTTTCCACTAAAGTAGGCAAAGAGAAAATAAGATGTCAATGCCACACCAGCTGGGAACATTTCTCAGTCTATCAGAGATCTGACTGATGGCAACTATTTGTGCTGGAAGTATGATTGCTTTGCTACCCTTCTGAGCCTTAGAGCCACCCCATAAATTTGGTAAGTCACCTCCTCTTCAAGGGTGCCCAGCCAAGTGGATAGGAGTAGCTGCTGAAATCTAGCTGCAGCCTTGCTTGTCAAACTGTGCATCTCAGTGGGGGGTAGTATCAGCCTGGAGGAAGGGACACTTAATTTTAATTGATCATCCAAGAGGAAATGCCTTTCTCCTAATATGTCTTCCTAGAGAAGGAGCCTTTTAGCATGTGTGCTGGTTTGAAATTCTTATGTACCCCAGGAATGTCATGTTCTTTTAGTTCAATCTGGTGGGTTCAGACCTGTTATGGGTAGGAACCTTTTGATTATGCTGTTTCCATGGAGATGTGACCCACCCAATTCACGGTGGGTCTTAATCCTTTACTGGAGTCCTTTAAGAGAGCCCATGGAGAGAGAGGGCTTAGAAGGAAAACACCCTGGAAAAGCAAGAAGGACACCCAGAAACTGAGAGAGTCATTCTGAAACCAGAGCCCAGGAGAGAAGGAACAGCAGAGGCTGCCATGTGCCTTCCCATGTGACAGAGGAACCCCGGATGCCAGCAGCCTTCTTCACAGAAGGCATCTTCCTCTTTATGTCTTAACTTGGATATTTCTATGGCCTTAGAACTGTAAATTTATAAACTAATAAATCCCCATTGAAAAAGCCAACACATTTCTGGGTATATGGCATTCTGACAGCTTTAGCAAACCAAAACGGCATGCATCCACCTAGATTTAAGTGCCTCTTTTAATCCTCACAAAGTCATCCGAAGTGCTAATAGAATCCAGGTAGACCATTGCTTTTTCTTCCAGATGTTTGCACAATATTTCCTCTTCCTTTATCCTGACTTTTCTCAGAATTCTGTGCTATGGATTCACTCCTGAAGTAACCTCTACTGAGGGTCAATATTATAATTTATACTCATATATTTGTTCATTCTAATACACACACATATACAAATACATACACACACACACAAATATATATAATACATAGCATATATAAAAATGTATGTTTCCAAAAATATATTTCCTTGATTTTCTTGAGACTATCCTTGTTTACCTCTTCATTTGTGTTAGTGTGTTTTCCCTAACAAAGTAGTGACCTAAAAATAGAAAATTATGTAGGGAAGTATGAAGGATGAGGAAATATTGGCCTTGGATGGAAGATATGCCAAGTCATATTATTTTGCCTTTGTATTCACATGTCCAGATCAACATGGAAAGAAGAAAATAATTATAGTTCTTGAGTAAATAAAGTACATTGGAAACAACATGGACATTTAATCAACTAATAAACTTACTAAATTAATGCCCTCTCTTACTTGAGATGATGGCAAAAATAGTAACACTTATAAGTTTGTTGTGCTTATTAAATGATAAGTTGAATATGAAAACTTTAGTAAGACCCCTAGAAGATGGTTCAAAGAAATCATCTATTTTTAATATTATTATATACAGGGATGTCAAAGTGGGAAAAGATGACTGTACTGCTCATCAACAATAATCACCTCCAGACCTCAGTTTTCACATCTGAAAATTAAAAGCTGTGTTTTACCACAATAGTCAGTTCTTCCCAACCTTAATATTCTAGGCCTACCTTCTAAGGAATAGTAGGCAAAAAAAAGCAATAAAATAATGTTAAACAGTAGAGAGACAGACAAGATTGTTAGGATTTTGATTGACTAAGAAACCATGGAGAACATTTTAAACTTGGATTATGAAAGTCAAGGATTAATTAAGGAAAAGTGGGATCAGTTTCATAAAATATATTACAACTTTCAAAAGAAGCATCTCCTCGTATCACTAGGTAAAATGCAGAATATCTAGAAGTTATGGTAGATTTGAATTTTAAAATATAGTTCATACATTGTATAAAGTGAGTATCTTAAAATTTGAGTTAGTCCTTTGTAAATCTTAGTTTGCAGCTTTGAGAGTAAATGCTCATCATTCATATTAGAGTAAAGTCCTGAAAGATGATTGGGTCAATGACTAGTCATGACTACTAGCACTACTATTACCAGTACAATTATTTTTGGTCATCTCTTCAGCATTAAGCTGGACAAACTTTAATGAAAATGGGTAAGTTGAATCATATTGAAATACACTGGGAAAACTGACCCTTCAAGTGTCCCTGCCTGCTTTTTTTTTCTTTCTCATTAATCCATAGAAATCTCTGCACATAATTGTTCATGTGTAAAAGACAGAAGAGATGGGAATGTGTAAGAGGGGACATTGTGACTGACTTTAAATATATCATTTTACATACCTAAAATCAGTTGACCACACATGTCTCAGTGTCATCAAGAATGAATAATTGAGATGTTTAGAAACACCTACCCATTTCAAGTTGCAAATGCTTTATTATTTTGGCAAGTGCTCCTATGGCTAGATTCACATCTAAAATGGGAATTGGAGAAATGTTTTAGTGTTTGCAAAATCCATGCTGCTAAATTGTTTCTTTAAATAAAATTGAAGTCAGCAAAAATGTGGTACTACAGCTGCTGTACTTTAGTGAATTCTACTATTTATCAGATTTGAAGAATTCTTAAGCTTTTAAAGGAGAATCCATTTCTATTTTGGTAATGACTCCTTTCTTCACATTCTCAATAGAAAAAAAAAAAATCAAAAGAAAGGAAAGACATCCAGTTTTTACAAATCTAACTGTCATGGAAGTTGCTGGGGTTGGAAATCAAGGAGGACAGTGTTCTTTCTGGGGAATCTATAAAGTCAGGCCTTAATTTTTGCATGGAATTTATGTGACTATTATATCAAGCTTTTTAAAAATGTTGTTGGCACTAAGTCTTTTGGTTTATTATAAATTGGTTTCCACATGAAATGCTTTATATAGTATAATAAATTGATTGCCACTGTGTATTGGATTTTGTTTATAATATATTGGATTGACTGAATAATAAATCTTTCTTTTCAGCAATTACTTTTATTGGTGTGAATAAATTATATTGGTTTCTCAGCGAGCCAAAGTGTTCCACATCTAAATAATACTGTCTTGGTCAGGTGATATTATCATTTAATTTGAAAGTTGGGAAAAATATATGAATATTGCCTATTTTATGACAATTAATTATGTCTTTTTTTTTGCATATAAACAACAATTCACTTCAAGGTCTCATATTAAAATTAAAAAGATTTTATTTAGTTTTTATAAATCTTTTCATATTCTATGGCAGTTTGGCATAGAAGCTGCATGTTTTTTATTATTATCCTGAACTTGAACCAAGGAGTGTAATATATGAAAAAAGTCAAATCCCAGCACAATATAAGAAAGAACAATTTGAAAAATATTGTTTTTCAAAAAAATAAGAAGTAGCTCAACTTTTGAGGTAGTAAGTTTCTGAAACAAAATGATTGTGTATAATAACACATTATTTTATTATAGCTGGAATTCTTGCATTTGCTAGAGAGTCTAGTTTTAATGGCATTTTAAGTTCCTTTAGAGTGTAAAGATGTTATCATTATCCACAGTTTAAAAAATTCTATAATTCCCAAACACAGAATTATATGTACTACTTATTTAATTCTTTTTACCAACACCAATGAAGCAGCTGCTATATGACAGAAACCTGAGGTAATTTGTTGTTGTTTTATTAGAGAAGTGCTGAAATTACAGAAAAATCATGAGTAAAATTCAGGGTTCCCATAGCAACCCTATTATTAACACTTTGCATTTGTGTGGTACATTTATCACAATTGATGAAAGTGTGTTTTTGTAATTATACTATTTTAGTGCTGTTAATCATGTTCACAATGTAGTACTACCATAACCACCATCCATTACCAAAACAATACCATCATTCCAGATAAGAACTCTGTACAATGTAAGCCTTAACTCCCTATTCCCTATCTATACCCTGCCTCCCAGTAGCCTATATTCTAGATTCTGACTTTAAGAGTTTGCTTATTCTAATTATTTTGTATCAGTGGGATCATACAATATTTGTCTTTTTGTGTCTTGTTTATTTCACCCAATATGATGTCTTCAAGGTTCACTCATGTTGTTGCCTGTGTCAGAACTTCATTACTTTTTATGGCTGAATAATATTCCATTGTTATTCATCAGTTGATGGATATGTGGGTTGCTTCCATCTTTTGGCAATTGTGAATTATGCCACTATGAATATCAGTCTGCAAATATCTGTTTGAGTTCCATCCCTGCTTTTAATGTTTTGGGGTACATACTTAGAATTGGGATTGCCAGGTTATATGGTACTATGACACTTAGCTGCCCACATACAAATATATTTCCATGTGACTATGTCTTGGCCAATGGCACATGAATAGAAATTGAAGCTTGCAACTTCCAGATGGCATTTTTAAAAGGAAATCTATTTTTCCTCTTTGTCCTGTTTCATCCTTCCCCTTGGCTGGAAAATGCCAAAATCTGGCAGAATGGAAATAGTACATTCTTGTATCCTGGTGTTACCTCATGGAACAGAAGGGCATATCTAATCTGAACTGCCTGCTTATCTGTGAGATTTTACGTGAAAGAAAAGTAATTTTACGTCATTTAAGTGACTGCATTCTGAGATCCATGTTTACCACAACTTAGGTTGCATCCCAAATAATACAAACGTTTAAAGAAAAAGACAGTGGAGTCTCAAAGCTTATAAAGTAATTTGAAGGTACAAAAATTAATCAAACTTGCTTTTTAGGTTAGATTTTGAACTTCTATTGGTTTCTATATTTGCTATGATACCCTTTTATAATTTTGTTTCTTTTTAAAATTTATTGTGTTTTTGGAACATAGTTCACAGGTACTCTAAAATAGTGCACCCAAACCATCTGGAAAACTTTTTAAATTATCTAGTATCTCATGCATGTGCTTAGGGAATTCTGATTAAAATCTGTAAATAAAAGACAAATACTTATAGAATGTGTTACTGAAAAAACCCTGCCAATAACTGCTTACAAAGAGAGGATTCTGTATATGGAACAGAAAAATATTTTCTAGGTAAATGTAACCCAGGACAACCATGGATTTTGTTTCAGTTTGCTAAAGCTGCTGGAATGCAATATACCAGAAATGGGTTAGCTTTTTCAATAAGGTTTTATTAGGTTACAAATTTACCATTATAAGGCCATGAAAATGTCCAAATTAAGGCATCAAGAGGAAGATACCTTCTGTGAGTAAAGGCTGCTGGCATCCGGGGTTCCTCTGTCACATGGGAAGTCACATGTCAATGTCTGCTAGTCCTTCTTTCCTGGTCCTGGTTTCAATGGCTGTCTCCAAATGTCTCTGGGCGTTTCTCTCTGTCCTCTCTTGACTTTTACTGTCTTTTATCTTCTTCACAAAGGACTCCAGTAAAGGATTAAGATCCACCATCAATGGGCTGGGTCACATTTCAATTGAAATAGCCTAACCAAAAAGTCCCACCCACAATATGTCTGCCCCAACAAGAATGGATTAAAAGAGCATGACCTTTTCTGGGTTACATAATATATTCAAGCCAGCACAGATGGTAATATTGTAATATAAAATAATACTCAAGGCAAAAACCTAAGTAGGAAAAGCAGCTTCTTTTTATATAAAGGTTAATTCCCATAAGAACATATTTATCAAGAAACACTATGTAACAACAGTAGAATGTTGCATGTAGAATGCAAAACTTGAATTATAAAGGGAAGTTGAAATATCACACATACACATGACATTTCAAGCACATAAAATATAATTTGACCATACATTTAATTAATAAATATCAAACACTGTATGCTGTGAACATATAAAACAAATCTTAATTATTCAAAGAACCAATGACAAAAATATATCACTACATAATACTAATATGTAATTTTTAGAAGAGCACTAAGTAATATTTTTAAAAGAGCAGTCTATATACTGACTGTAGCACAATCAGTATTTGTAATCATATTGTATTATATTCATAATCAATGTATCAAATCATTCTTGCATCACCACTTTGTGCTTTCTGTATTTAATTCTACTATGTTAACATTGTTTCCATATAGATCAATTATGTTTTTCCTGGCTTTATGTTCTGAAGAGATTTGCCAAGTATGGCTCCTATATTTGTTGGTTAGCTATATTTGATTATATGTAATAATGATTTCTCTAATAAACATTTACAGTTTTATGATGAATTTTGAGTCACAATATCTGTGTAAGAATGCAAAATTAAATTAAATTTTTGTTACTCCATAGTTTTCACTATCAGCAAAATATGATCATATATCGCAGGGATTCAGAACAAGATTTTTGATATTATACTACTTTTGCAAAAAACAAAAAATAAACAAACAAAAAAGGAGAAAAAAAATTATTTCAAAAAGAATTTTTGACATTTGCATTTAGATATATTTTAGCAATGTTCAGGAAGTATTTCTATATAGGTCATTCATATGTTAATTATAAGAATTTATTTTGGAAAATTTTCTTATCCTTGTTACATTTTTTTTTTCTTTTAATAGCCGTATCAAACATACAGTAACTTAAGTTGAACTGTTTGACTATTTTGCTTCTAACATCAAAGGTACATGTCTCTCTAGACTAAAATAATTACTGTGAAACATTTACTTACGTAAAATTATACAGCAAAAGGTCTATAAATGTGCTATCCTATAAAACAGTCACGAGCAATGTTTGCTTATTTAAATTTAAATCCAATGAAATTAAATTAAATTTAAAATTCCTTTCCTTAGTCTCATTTGTCACATTTCAAGTGCTTAATAAGCCACATGTGTCAAATGGCTACCATATTGGATGTAGAACTTTTCCAACACCATGGAAACTTCCATTGGATATCACACATCTAAAACAAGAATTTCTAGCAACATTTTTGTCCCTTATTATATTTTAAATTCTAAGTGTATATAACAAAATTATTTATCCATAGAAAAGTGGTTCCATGGCATGTTCCTTCAGGCTTAGGTAAATGATTTTTTTGGTCATGGAAATTTTTGAAAGTACTAGATTGGATAAAGTCAAATAAGTTAATTGCAGCAGGACTCTGTAGAGCCTTATTAAACTTAATACATCTTTCTACTTTGGAATTCTTCAAGAGGTGATTTATCATTTAATGTTTTCCAGTGTTTTTATGACCTTAGGATCTCTGCAGAGCCTCCCCACTTTGTTTTTGCTTCTTTTGTTTGTTTGTTTGTTTTAACTTTTAAAGGACCTGTTGTAGAATAGCATCTGTGCAATACCTTATTTCAAAAACAATTAGAGGTAAAAAGACATTAAAAAAAAAAGAGTTTGGAAAACAATGGCATAGACAAAGCCAAAATCATGAAGACATTTGTATCATGTTTGTTTTTGGCAATGACTCTTGTATCTTATACAATTCTTTACTGCATTAATGGAAATCTGCTTTAGCAGATATGGATTGTCAGACTAGAAAATAAATGGCATCAAATGGAGACTAACTTTCTACAATGTACTACTATTCTAATGGAATAACAATGATTTATTTTGATTTACAGAACCAATAAGGACAATAATATACTACTCTCGTACCTTCTAAACAACTCATGCTTCTTTTTCTTCCTAAATTTTCTCGAACATTACTTCCCCATGAAATCTTTAATTAGCCAACATTAAAATATAATTCCTTAAATGTTCTCTTGCTATCAATACAAAGTTCTTACTATTTCTTAGGCAATGTAGTAGACTTTTTATAGCATCATTGCTTTATCTTCACACTAAGCTTTATAAAATTAAATATCCTTACCCACTTTTCATGGGGATAATTGGGTACATGGAGTGATTAATTAATATTCCCATTTGTATACACCTAGTCAGAGGCAATTATGAGTTTTGAAGCTGGATCTTTCTGACTCTGAAAATCATGTTCTTCACAGTATTTTATATTGCCCCCTCAAGTCTCACATGATTATTTCCTGTTTGCCAATACTGTTTTTTTATTTGACTGGATGATATATCCCTGAAATATTCCAAAGTTTAATCATATTTTCACTAGTCCTATGCATGCTTCATGCTTTGAGTCTTTTTACCCTTATTCTTTTTTTTTTTCCCTTAGAGTAAGTATGTAGAAAATTTATTAGGTAAACGTGTCAGAGAACATGCAGGCACTCTCACAAAGACAGAGGTGAGAAAGGCGAGAGGCCCTGGCAGTGTGGGGCCATTTGCTTTTATAGATTAGCTTTATTATGCCCCCTCCCCCTTCCTTGTTCAGGCATTCTCTTTCCCTCTCTTCTCTCCAGGATGGTGCCTGGTGGAGGACAGTGCATTTGGGTAGGCCGGTTGGCTCCACCCTTCTCAGTAGATGACTCAGTCAGGTGGGGTCATTTGGCTCCAGGTAATATCTTTCTCCTAGAGGCCTGACTGCTTTTGGGAATTTGTCCTTTGCTCAGCCAAGCCACCACCCTAATTCCAAACCTTCTTCATTTTCCCCTCAGAAACTTCTAATTCCCCTTAATCTTAAGGGAATTTGGGTTGGTGATCCATCTTCTGTAATTGCTTCAAGCTGTCAGTGTGGTCATGGGCCCTACTTTTGTGAGCATGAAGTCTCCGGCTATGCTATTGAATGAGGGGAATAGGACTGCAGCCTCTAGTGAGGAGAAGTTTGCTGTGAAATGCTTTTAATCTGGAAGAAACAAACTGGGTGAGAAATTGTAATCATTGTCTGAATATAAACAGGAACAAGATGGAGTTCAGGATATTCTTGCATCTTCAGGAAAACTATTGGTTGGGGCTTAGCATCCTATGATGCAGGGGCCAGTCTCATACTTGAGAGTTATGTTTCATATTGCTAGGGAGACTACATCCCTGGAAGTCACATCCCACATATGGTGAAAAGTACTGAGCTTATTTGTAAAGTTTGGCTTAGAGAGAGGGAGCACATTTCAGCAACAAAAGAAGTTTTCTGGGGGTTACTCTTAGGTATTAATTATAAGTAGGCTTAGTTTTGCTGTTACAGAAATAAGTTTCATAAGGGCAAGCTTTAAGATTAAGTGTTTGACTTATTAAATTGGGAGCCCTTATTGCTTAAGAGTTAGGAATTCCCCAAATGGGGAAGTTTAATAGTTTCACATTTTTCTCTAGTCCTTTGAGGGAACTTGCAAATACTTCCTATTTTCTGATTAAGATTTTATTCTAGGTTTCATATCAAATAAAGCTGAATTAGGTAGATTTTACAATCTGTAAATTTTCTAGGAACTAAAACCATGACTAACAACATCTACCATCATATCAATCAGAATTAGGATATAACATGGACAGTGAGAATATTGTTAAGATTTTACAAATTTTATAAAATTTTTAAATGACAAATTTTAGTTTAACAGGAGGATTCTAAACAATTTTTATGTAATATGTTAAATTATTTTAGCACTTCACTTTTATAAGGTGAAAGAACAAATCCTTTGTAATAGTTTTCCTTGAAGAGTGAGATTTTTCTTCTGAAATAAAGGATAAGGTTAACATAAACATTAACAAGGATATTATTCTGATATGATGTAAAATTTCTCACTTCTTGACAATACTTAGATGGTTAATAAAAATGTTTTTATAACTTTTCATTAAGAACAGTTTAGCAGAAAGCAGCATTGACTATGACAGACAGAATTCACTTTTACAAACTCTGTAACTTCTTGTAGTCAGCAGTGACTACAAACAAAACTCACTTTCATGATAGGACTATGTTAGTTCACAAAATTAACATTGCAAGACTGTGCTCTGAGGCAGCTGGAGGTCAGTCATGTCTGCTGCTAAGGCATTCTTAAGGAGATGGGGATTATTTTGCAATCCTTGGGGCAGCACTAAGTGAGCAAAGCTGGAAACCTATCCTTAGGTCCCTGCCATTTAAAAGCAACAGGTATTGAAAGTCAGGGTAAAGAGGGATACAAAAAAAAAAAAATTGTGTTTTTAAGATCCAGGACTGAGAACCTGACAGCAGACTGGAGCTATTTGGCTGGCTAGCCCCATGACGCCTTCATCCCATACAGATGCGTCTACTTGCTCAAGGATTTCCTTTGCGATGCCAACAGGCCTCGAACTGATAGGAACCTTGGGGCAAACATGGGGTAAATACTAGTCAGGTTTACTAGTCTTAAGGTGGCCCCCAGGAAGTGAAGAAGATCTCTCCCTGGAAGGGGGATGGGGCATTCAGGTACAATAAGAAATTGATGGATACTAGAATGTCCTCAAGCCTACACAGGAGAAGGGTAGAGAAGGTCTTAGTTTTGGCTTTATTGTCAACTCCCATAATTAGGCAAGTCCAAGTGGAGGAAGACTCAGAGTGCCAGTTCAGAACAGGGAAAGTGGCTCTATTATTTAATTAAGAAATTAATAATCTTACTTGACATATCGAGTGTCACCTGAGGCTCCCCTAGGTTGATGGTCAGATGTGAAGTCAGCAGAGCCATAAGCAAGCCCAGATGCCCTCAGTCTTCTTCACTGGCCACAAACAGGGCTTGAGGGGCTATACTCATCCCCCACTTTGGGAGACAGTGTAGTCACTGGGCCCAATGCTCATGTAGTTGGCACTTGGGGTAAGGCCCTGATGGGTTTGGAGGTTGAGGGTTGTCTTGAGGTTTCTGGCACACTGTCTGCCAGTGACTCTGTGACCCACTGTTGAAGTGAGTCTTTTGAGGCTTGGAGCCTGGATTTGGGTGACCTTGAGGGGTAGGGCACCTTTAACAGTGACTGCAATAAGCTGAGCCTATTGGCTGGTCTTTTGCTTACCGTTCATTACCTTCTCCTCCTCCTCAGCCTTGTCCTAATTGTTAAAGACATAAAAGACAGTTTTTAATAGGCCATTAGGGAGAGTTTGCAGGCCCATAGAGAGCTTTTGCAGCTTTCTCCAAATGTCAGGGACACTGGCTGGTTAAATGGGTGCCCAGCAAAATCTTATCTTCTTGGGAGCCTAGGTTGACACTGGTATAATTTATAGAGCTTCCACTAGCTTCCCCTGGGACAGAGTCAGATTTTCCTCTTTCTCCTGCTTGAACTCCCTTAGTTTATCATAATTAACCGGCTTGGTGGTATATTTTCTCATGCTGTGAGGACTCAGGGCCCAGGGCCCCATCCCTTCCTCCATTATGAAATTACATGCAGCCAGGCAATAGGCACCCCCAGAGGGGGAGGCATTAAAACTTCCCTCTCCTAATCACTGTTAGTAACCAAATCTCACAAGATTCTGTTGCAACCAAATCTTGCGTTTAACTCTGTTGTCACAAACCTTTACAAATCCCACCCTCTCTCTCTCTCTCTCTCTCTCTCTCTCTATCTCTGGAATGGCAAAACACTGACTCCACTTTCCCAACCTGCCACTATCTGGAAAAATCATTTTCTGTTTTGTAAGTCCCTAATTAAACTCACGGGTACTTCTCCATGCCAGGCATGTTCTTTGGTCTTGGGGCTAATCTGGGTTGGAACAGATGCCTTTTAGCAAACAACTTTTAAAAGGGAATCATTAAGATCTTTCTTTAATAGAAATTGAGATATGGGCATAACACAAGTGACAAGTCCCTCTCAGGTCCTTGTCTTGATAGATAGCTATAAACATCTGGGCATAGAGAATTTTTTACTACTTTCCCTGTCTTTTGAAGACTGAAGGATGGTATTGCAATTAAGAGTCCCATTGGAGGGTTATTTTTCCCCTTCTTTTAGCTTATATTGACTATTGTCATTTCCCATTTTCTCTGGAAAAGGAAATGGAGGAGAATCACTAGCACCACTGTGACTGTGTGGTATTCCAGTGTGCATCAGAGCTGGACATGTCCCTCTGCACTGGCCCAATATCTTGGGAACAAAGGAAGTAAATTCACTGGGCAATCCTGGGATGTTCCTCCCCAAGAGATATCTTGACCTATGCACCCCACCTGAGAGAAGTCTAGGAAAATGCTACTTGGAATACCCTTGTCCTTTGAGTTTCCTGTTTTCTGAGGGCTAAAAGGTGAGCATGCTCTAGAAGAAGGAAAGATTTACACTGAGCCACAAAGGTCTCAATAGAGACTAAATGATCAAGGCCTGGAGGGGTGACACTCCCATTGGAAAGTACCTAATTCCCATGGACATAAACCAGAGATGACTCTCTAGCCCATTACAGAGAACACCTTGTTTGGTACAAGAATCTTTACCCCAGAATTCTGTGTTACAAAAGATAGAATGTCTCAGAAAGCACTGAAAGCCAGACAGAGGAGAAAGAGGGAGATTCTCATGGAAGCAGGGGAGAGGAATTCTGTTGAAGAGGTGAAAAGAGGATGGGTCTGGGTCCTCAGAGAGAAGGAAAAGAGAGTGTGGGGAAGTCCTGGAGAGAGAGAGAGGGACAGGGAGGTAGAAGGAGACTTCATTTGGCTCTCATTGGACTCCTGCTTGAGACAGGGAGAAGCCCCCAGTCAGATCCCAAACGGTGGTATCACCCGCCACCCTCAGCATCCTTGGATCTACATGGCATGGAGACAGGCTCTTGCCACTTCCAAGGAGGGAGCTGGAGGCTCAGAGTGAACCAAAATTATGTCCCGGGTAAGCTGGATCAGAGCCTCTAGATTCCTAGAGACACAGAGTTGCATGAGGTTATAAGAGAGCATAGCAATGAACCAGGCAAGAAGAAAAAGCAAAAGCACATGGCCAAGCTTCCCAGCCAACAGCCATGAGTTACCAGTCAGATGATAGGAGAAGAGAAGTGTCTCCTGGCTGGCTCACCAAAATATGTTGCCAGATTGAGCTTCCAGGTTCTTGGCCATGCCATGAGAATGATTTCAAAGGCACAGCACAGTATAGCACAAGCAGGTAGAAAATTTATTAGGTACACATGTAAGAGAATATGAGGACATTCTTGCAAGAAAAGAAAGGTCAGAGGCAAGAGCTGCGCCTTTATAATTGATTGTTCTTCCAAAAAGGATGTCCAGCATCCTACATTTTAACAATTTTCACATAACTTCACATTCATTGACTGCTCAGATAAAGTATCCCTTCTTCTAGAATGTCTTCTTCAGTTCCTAGATGGAAATAACTTCCAGGTCATGCATTTGTCTCTATCTATATCTATCTATTCTCCAAAATAACTATTAGGATCATAATTATTTTGCCCCCTGTTATATCTTCCTTTTCTGAATTTAATTTACTAGAATTATAATTGTTGGCATATCTATATCCACCAAATTACTGCATATGAGACCTAATGGATAAATTTTTTTATTTAACTATATTCTACCTTTCAAAATTATTTTTAGAGGATAACTTTTTATATATTCTGCAGGTTCATTTTATAAATTTAACCCAACCATGCAATGAAGTGCCCAAAACCCATAAAGAGATCATGAAAGACAGCACCGAATTAATTAATCCATGGTGTCTGTCACTGTGTGTGTGTAACTTGCTCTTGCCTTTGTTACTATGCCCTATGTGACTTGTTCTTCTCCCTTTTTTTTCATGTCCTAAGTGCCTTCCCTTCCTGACCAAATGAGATACATTTTATGCTGGATTTTCCCTTTTTATGACCTCAACACTATCTAACAGGGCATTTGTTTTTATATTTTCCTACACTTCATATGTCTCAACCATGGGCTAGAGGGCTTCTGTATCATAACACACTATTCACATTCCATATTTGTCCTTCCCCTCCTCTCAGTGTGTAGGAAAATACTGTTTGGCCAAACCTTGTGATCTGATTCTTAAACAGTAGACCTGAAATAAAACTGTCAAGATGTTTTGAATATATTAACATTAATTAACCTGCTCATTCATTTAATCAGTCACCAAATATTTACTGAATTAGTGGATACTCTACTAGGTGTCAGGTATGCAAGAGCAATAGATTAGATTCTGTCACTGAGAAAGTGAAAGCTACAGTTCAATGTTCTCCATAATGTGTATCAATACCATCCTAAAATTTAACTATTTGGCAAATAACAATATAGCTCACATTGAACATTAATTTATAAGTTTAACATTTTGTTTGATGATTTATTTCATTGACTAGACTGGCAAGCTGTTTAGACCCCAAGCAAATGTAGCCCAAACATGAGAATATATTTTATTTAATAAAAATCTAATTTCAATAAGATCGATATACTTATAGATATCATAGTATAAAGTGTCATTCAGTCAAAAATAATTCCAAAGCACCATGGGTAAATTTTGGGCATGTTTTCACATCCACATGATTATTTAAAACCCACAATTATAGGCCAATTCAATCTCCTATGCATGTAGGCAGCCTATTCTGTACAGTTTGATAAGAAGTTTTTTGGGACACAGTTAATTCTTAGAACCATTGTGGGAATACTCACATACACACAGGCTATTGTAATTTTCTTTTACTCAAGCTTACTATGGTGTGTTGGATTGTCTAGCAGAATTTCTGAGCTTCCTTCCAATGCTATCAAGTTTAATAGTACCCCGGTGCGTATATAGAAATTTTACTTCATGAGGAATGCTCCCATGGGTGTCTTCTGGCAGCTGTTCCTGGCACAGATGGTTCTGGGATTTCACATTGGCATCGGCTCCTAGGGGCTGGCGGCTGATGCCATCGCTTCCAGTGGCTCCCATTGGCATTGGTTTTCAGCATCTCCTAGAGGCTGTTCCTCTTACCAAAAGCAACTCCAGATTAGAGCTTGGAGAGACCCCGTGTCTTGGGTGTTCCTATTGTGTCTTGTCTTCTTGAAAACTCTCAGGAACCCTGAGCAGTTAGTTAGACAGTAACCTCTGGAGGGCAACCCTCAGCCTATTCCATAATGAATTCTCTAGAAAATATCCTAGTATTGCAAAATTCTTTCAAGAGCATATTCAAACTTTCTGGTTTTGCCAATCTAAATCAAGGAAACAGGTTCCTAAAACACCTCACAGTGCTATTTCTTAGGTCTCTTTTCAGTACTTTAGCTTTCTTGCTCTGTTATAAAGGTCTATTGAAATGCCTCTTAGTCCAATCTAAGGTTTTATACTATCTGATGTTATTTGTTTAGGGAATCTCAAAGACAAGTTGGCAGATTTCAGACCCAGATATATAAAGACCCTGTTAAGATCTTCAAATTATTCTCTAAAATATTTGTTGAATAAATAGACACTTGGACAAGTTCATCTCTGGAAAGGCCCTAAATATCCAATAGTGGCAAGTAAATTAAACTTCTATGCTATATAAATGGCAAGGTGAGAAAGAAATGGAAATAAATGTAGTAATGAAATAATAACAACAACAACAATAATAATAAGTATGGTTTGTTTAGCCATTTCTATGCATCAGTTTTGCATATACACATATGGTATATATGATTTATAATACAAAAAACTGCAAATTCATATGATTCTTATTTTACTGAAAAAGAAATGGGCTTGAGAAAGAGAAAAATATAATCAGATCCACTTTTTTCCAAATATAGTTACTCTATCTTAGGTAACTACATCAATTTCAAATGTCGCTTTGAAGATCAAATGCTGGTGACACATGCATTTATATCTCCAAAGTTAGACTACCCTGTACTCCAGACACTGAGATCCAGGATCATCTGCACATTGTAGAAGTGATAAGCAACCCAAATTTACTGTGCCCCAAAATGAAAACTTAATTTTCCTTGTCAAACCTACTGCCACCCAATCTTCTCCTTCTTTGTAATTGACAAATGCATTTTCTTTCACATTTCATCTGTAAATCTTGTTGGCACTATCTTCAAAATAAACCCAAATCTGGAATCAAACACCTCTCACCATGACATACATATGTGTATACACACACAGACACACATACTCACACACTCTCAGCTAAGGGGATTCTGTAAATATAGAATCTAGTTTTCCAAGGTAAATAAGCATATTTCAATATATTCTCTGTATTATTTTGCCAGGCTGCTACGGTAAACACCACACAACGAGCTGACAAAAAACAAGAATTTATTGGCTTAAGGTTTCAGAGACCAGAAGGCTTGCTTCCTCCCAGGGTTGGTAGCATTCTGGCTAGATAGTAATCCTTGGTTTCCTAACCCACGGTGATATCCTCTCCTTTCTCTTCTGGGTTTGTTGACTTGCAGCTTTTCTTCCAAGAAGCATTCTCTGTATAAATCTTCCACTGATCGGTCTAAGGTTCAACCTCATTCAGTTGGGATGCACTCTAACTAAAAATAGTATCTTGGAAAGGTCTTATTTACATTACCACAGGAATGGATTAAGATCAAGAACATGTTTGATTGCTGTTTGTTTTTTTGCTTTGTTTTTCTGGGGTTCATAACTCAACAGATCACAACTAGCAGATATTGTTAATACATAGGTGAATATACCTCAATATCAGAACTGTAATTGGATATTTTAAAGCCTAAAGATACCAAAACACAACTGCAGACCTCTTGAATTTAGCTACCATCTTGTCTAGCTAGCTAGCTATTTATATGTATTGGTTTGGATATATTATGCCCTCCACAACAGCCATGTTCTTTTAATCCAGTCTTGTGGGATATTTGGATTAGGCTGTTTCCATGGAGATTTGACTCAGCCAACTGTGGGTGAACTCTTTTGATTAAATTATTTCCATGGAGGTGTGGCCCCACCCATCCAAGGTGGCTCTTTATTAGATCATTGGAGTCCTTTAAGGGAGCTCGCAGAAAGGAGCAGCATGGAGAAAATGACAGGCACATTTTGGAGAGAAGCTGAGATATATAATCCAGAGCTTGTCCCTAAAAGAAACTAAGAGCTGACACAGACCCAGATGCTCGGAGACACTTGGAGATGCAGACAGAAGGATGTTTGAAGATGCTAAGCTAAGAGATGAAGCCCAGAGTTTGCCCATGAGAAGCTAAGAGAGGACCCCTGGATGTTTAGAGAGAAACATCCTGGGAGAACAAGCAAGGATGCACAGAGGCTGAGAGAGAGAAAGTGAGACAGAAGCCTAGAGACATTTTGGAGAAAGTCATTTTGAAATGCAACCCAGGAACAAAGGACAAGCAGAAACCAGCCATGTGCCTTTCCTTCAGTGAAGGAATCTTCTTGTGTATGCCTTAGTTTGGACACTTTTATGGCTATAGAACTGTAAATTTGTAACCTAATAAATCCCCATTATAAAAGCCAATCCATTTCTGTTTTTTTGGCAGCATTTGCAATTCAGAACACTATATATCTACCATTTTATTGTCTATCATCTATCTTTATCTGTTCTTATTTCCAATTATTTACTGTTAAAGGCAGTGTATCAATATCAATCTTGGGATGAATTGCATAGAAATATAAACTTCATTTAGTATTTCCAGAAGAGAATGTGTTAGTATATTTCACATTATGACTAGAAGAAAATGATGACAGATCTTTCTTTTTCCTTTCTTGCTCCCTTCCTCCCTTCCTACTTTCCTCCTTTCCTTCTCTTCCTTCCTTCCTTCTTTCCTTCCTTCCTCTCTTCTCTCCTTCCATCCTCCCCTCCTCCTTTCTTTCCTGCCTTCCTTTTTTTATTTTTAGGCATGAAAATGTTCCAGAGGCTCCCCTGCTGATTCTGCTTAAATTACATTAGCCAGAACTGGGCCAAATACTCATCTTATTACAATAAAATCAAATAGAACCATTATGATTGGCTTAGACTTCGGTTAAGCCTGATTTATAAATACACCAGGATTAAGGGTTACTTTCCCTGAGTTATATGATGGAAGATCAGACATACAAATGAAGCCAACAAGAAAGAAGGTAAATAGATGCAGACAACAAACAACATTGTTGGATGCATTTCTCTCATCTTGGTCTTTGCATCACCAACACCTATAACCACACATAGCATAATTAAGAGGTTTGCTAAATCTGTGCTTCCTGAATAGCAACAACTTGGTACAGAGGGCCTTGCCACCTCTTTATCACAGTAGAATAGAATTCACTATCAGTTTTTAAGTCAATATTTATTGAAGAGGTGTGATAGATTGAATTACATACCCCAATTTAGGTGTTCTTAATCTTAACCTGCATTCCTATTGGTGTGAAACCATTGTAAATAGGACCTCTTGAAGATGTTATTTTGGTTAATGTGTAGCCTAACTGAATGAGAGTGTGTCCCAAGCCATATTATTGGAGGTGTTATAAAGAGAACAAACAAACAAACAAACAAACAAACAGAAGCCAGAAGTTAGAGAAGACCACTCAGGAATATGACAGAAGTCAGTGGATACAGGAAGAGCTGACAAAGATAGTACACGGCCTTGTGATTGAAGACCTCATGAAGAAACTCCGAGGAATGACAGCAGCCAGAACCAGAACCAGAACCCCACATGCTCCAGAATAAAGCAGGCCTTGATGATATATGGATTTTGGACTTCTTCTTGCATCAAAACTCTAAGCCAATAAATTGCCATGGTATAAGACAATGCATTATGAGGTATTTCTCTCAGCAGACTGGTAAACTAAGACAAAGGATTTCAATAGAACACTGAAAGTGACTTAAACAACAAGGAAGCCATTTCACAAAGCTTCTACTCGATTTGTCCAATGTAGAAATATCTTCCATGGTTTTCTCAGTTCTAGAGGAGTCCTATGTGAAATAGTAAGAGAGTTCAAGGTCAGAGAGCAGGTGAAGGTTTGTAAAAATCTAAACTATATGCCAAATAGTGTGTTAAGTTCTTTGAAGAGTGCATAAGGAATAAAAAGTCTACTTTGTCTCCAAACTCTCTAATTAATTGAGTTTTGTTCATAGTTTGGGCATCAGGAAGGCACAGTAATTTCTAAGCCAAAAAAGAGAGAGTAAATTATACGTCTGGGGCATGGAAGACAATTTCCTTCCCTATATATCTTATTAATTCTAATAATTAGTTGCTAGTTACCTGAGCTATTAACATGAGGTAGTCCTTTCCCATGCAAAATACATGACATCAAATTTAAAAGAAAATCTATTTTCATCCAGGATTTTCTTCTTTTCTTTCTTTAACTCTGATTCTCAAAGACCTAGATAACTATTTTGATGCAATATCAGTGACAAAAGTCTGTGAAAAGAAAGATAAATACATTTTGCTTATTTTAGCTCAACATAGTGACAAAAACTAAAGTCTCATAAAGATATAAACTTTCTGTAGTGTTTACAGCATTTTGTTCATGTGTGTGTGTTGGTCTTTGTTTTGCTTTATTTTGTTTTGTTCTGTTTTGTTTTAGAGAGGAAGTAAGAATGAATTAAGGAAGCACAGGTCTTGGAGTTACAAACAACTGGCTCTAAATTCTAGTTCTAGTTCTTACTTTTTTATAACCACAGATAATCTACTTCTCTGTTGTCAAATATCTTCGTTTATACATTTTAATAATATGCAAAGAGTTTTACAAAGCACAAATAGTATGCATTGCATGGATCATAGGATACCCTCAACAAAGAGTAGCTCCTAGATATTTATTAATTGTAATTTTCCTGACAGGGAACCAACCTCTTAATTAAATCTGATACATATTATTAAAACCTAGTTTGGCTCTTCCTAACAGGTGTGAACTTGCATTAGTTTTTTCATGGTTACTTTCTAGATCACATTACAGGCTCTTCCAACTGAACTAAGTTTTATATCAGAAATATTTTGCATGAACAAATTGCAAAACCAGTGGAATCTCTGATCCCATAGTGCTTGTTTAAAGATAAATTTTGATTGTGTGATTCTACCTAAAACTACAGTCAATCTGGCACTTTGACTATTTTGTGCTAAAGGAAGAAGAAATAGCAAAACAGCCTGTAAATTACCAAAATATTTTTCTCTAATTAGTTATATTTAGCACAAAGTAATAGGACTTTTTTTCTAAAAGGAATTAATTCGAGGCTGCCCACCCTACTAACTTCTGACTTGGAGGGCTGAATTCACCAATTAAATTCACAGCAGATTAATTAGCTTTAATTTGGGAAGTTAATCATCATTTAATGGTACTTATTAAGTGTCTTCATGTCCATGAAACTTGTGTTGGAAGATTGGTTTGGGAGGATTGAAATCTCGCTTGAGGAAATATTTAAGTGGTTTGTACACCCCACCTCAACCTAAATATACCCTTCATGCGGATCATCCCCTTTTATCACTGTTTAAGGACAGAAATTAAATATAATACAAACAATAAAAAACATATTACATTTATTAGAGGCTTCATGGCTTTCATTAGGGCTTGATTAAATTATATTCCACGTTAAATATCCTTAAATAATTTTCAGCATTGTGTGTACAACCTGCAATCTTTCTTTTTTTCTGTCTTTCTCTGGAGAATTTTTCATGTCTCATCTCAGTTCACAGATGAAAATCAATTTTGTGATTTCTTCCTAGAAGCTAATGAAAATTTCTTCAAATCAAAAAGCTACCACATAATTTGTCCAATTCAGCAGAAATACCTGCCTTAGTTCTCTCAGTTCGAGAAAAGTGCAATTTGGAAGAGCAAGGGAATTCTAGGTCATGAATAAGACAACTCAACAAAGTTTGTAAAGTACTTAAATAAATTGTGACCAGCTAAAGCCAGAATGTTAGCCCTTTCTTTTTAGTGCTGATGTTTCTGAAAGACTAACGCAATATTTGTTGCAAATATAAAAATAAAATATGCTTGTATTTGTGTGTATACCCAGGCATGCACACACACCTGCACACATTACCTTAATGGTTTTTGAAAATAACATATTCACATTGTAATGTTTAGGGGGCCACAGTGGTAGTAGAGACTGCTGGCCAGTGAACCCTCATGGATTTCCCTGAGCTGCTTTTTCTTCCTTTTCTACACTGTTCTGTATTTGTGAGAATTCACTGAAAACGATTCCCTTCTACACTTAATTTACTGTCCTTGAACTGCTTGGAAATGAGACATATCCTTCAGTTAAGTGCTAACTATATGAATTGCTCCTATATGTAGAGAATTTTAACAAAATTTCTTCAGAACAGTTTTCCTTGCTAAAACTTTGCCCACTTTCAGGAAATGCTTTCTTTTACCCAGTCTGCAATACCAGGGTGCAGTGCAAGCATGCTTTTATTCCAGCCTCAGTGTAACTACAGAACAGCAGGCTCAGTTCAACCTATAACCTTGCATATCCTCTTGTATAAAGTAAGTGATTACAGTGACATTTTCTCTTTGAGGTCATTCCATAGAAGAATATCAGAACTGACAACTTCAGAGACATAATCTCCTGGACCAGCTTGCTACAATGCTTTTAGGCAGAATATTGTGTGAGATTTAAAATTATCTGATTCCCTCCTGGGGAGTGGGAGAAGGGAAGAGTAAGCAAGGTGAGATGTCATGTGGTACATTCCTAACTTGCCAACAAAGCCACAATTTCCAGCAACACTAACGATTAGTGCAACTGGTCTGGGCATTGAAGTTAATTATTCTAAATTTCATGCGAGGAAATTCTCGATTACAATTTGACAAATGTATAAACAGTTTCTCTGTACCAAATAAATCCCGTTATTATCCTTCTAATAATGCTGATAGAATAGGATATGAGGTAAGCTGAGTCTTCATACATAGAAACAAAATTTTCTTTACGAAATTCCATTTCAATTAAAAAAAAAAAGTACATGCACTTCCTGTACTTTTTTACTCTGTGAGGAAGAAGCAATTTTGTGCTGATTTGAGTAAATACTTTTGCTGCAGATAATTGCCAGAATCATATCATACCAAAATAAACACTCAACATCTGATTTATTATCAGTTCAGCAATCAAGATTTAACAAAGTATTATTTTTAAAATCCACTGTTTTTTTGAAGATACAAAGGATTTTTAACATAGAAATCATTTTAATTAGTTCATTTGCAAAACTACTCTTAGTGAATTAAGGCCAATGGAAAATATTTTGGAGGGGAAGCATATGATGGGGTAGAAATGTGGTATTTTTGCCAACTGCTGCTAAGGAACGCAGAATTTGCACGTTTGTGCAATTGGCTAACACCATTGTTTTATTATCATTAAATACCCATCTGCCTTAGGCTGTTTTTTTTTTTTTTTGAAAGTCTTCATTTCATTGTCGACCTTGATTTTCACATTAACCTAATGTTGTCAGTATTTAAGCATCCAGTAGGGGAAAAGTAAGGGGAAGGCTGAACCTACGTTGTGATTTACCACTAGGTTAGAACATTGGGATGCCCTGGGGCCGTACACTCCCTGTATCCACACATTTGTTTGGGATTTAGAATAGAACACAAAATTGCTTCAGTTTGATCTTTCATGGTTCTTCTCTGACCCTACTCTGGCTGAGGATTGAGACATAGAGTTTCAGCACTTACAGTCTACAGTGATCAGGACTTTTCTCAGTGAGTCGGACATCACTTAAAGACACATTTCTGCTGGGGTATGTGTAAAGAAAAAACAGCATTTTATTTCACAACTTTTAAAGTATTGTGATTTTCAAGTTCAAAATATTCTTGAACTCACACCAACTTTTTCTGTTTTTCCCAAAGAAAAATATTACCTATGTGAACGCCAAAGTTTTACTGTGTCTTGTTACATGATTTCCACAATATTTCATAATAACAGAAAGTATAACTTGTTCCTTGCATACAATTTCAAGGGACATGTAAAAGACTTGCAGCTCGACCTCCCCCCAAAGATCAGGCAATGTTTGTCACTCTTGCCGAGGAGTGAACAGTGTATTCCAATTTCAAAGACTTTGTAGGAGCAAATTTCACAGTGTTTGCTTGAGATATAACTATTTTATAATATTATGAGAACTATTTAAATGGTAAATTTACATCTGTGTTATTTTCTGCAAGTAAGTATAGAGAAAATGCTTGAAGTCTCCTTTTTTTTCCCCCTGACTCTCTAAAAAATCAGAAACTCTTAGAAAGGAGTGGAAATTAGTATGAAAATGTACAAACCTCTATTAAATTTTCCTAGAGATTCATGAATTGATGGAAAATAAGATTCAAAATTATAGCTACCTCAGAGATAATTCATAAGGCTGGGAATGTTTCCCTATTGAAACCAATTTAAAATATCTGAATTCTTTATGAGATAAAGAATAAATCTGATTTTTTTTTTTTTTTTTTTTTTTTTTTGGCTGTAGGAAAAAAGTGAATGTTTCCAGGGAGCACTCTTCAATAACATTAAGGACACTAAGTGCTGGGAGGACACCATAGTGGGAGGAAGGAGGACAGATGAAAGTGGCATAAAATACCAAACCATCATAGTTGAGAATTTCACCTTGCTAGTTGATTAGCTGGTGAGTTTCTGTGTTTTGAATCAGCTGGGGCCTATATGAAAGCATCAGTATGCAAATATATTTTTTAACTCTTCACAAAGAGTAGATTGAACCAACCAAAAAGTTTCTGTTACATAATTACCAGGATATTAACATTATTCTAATGTTCCTTGCACATTCAAAAGGAATGGAAAATATATCCCCTGCCACACTGAGAAGACAACAGTCTAGCTGGTGTGTTTATTCTTGTTCTTTCCTTCAAAGACCCTGGCCACTACCTCAGTATTGGACAGAATACCCATGTAAAAGACGTGAAATCTTTGATACAAGGGTAGAAATTACTCCAGATTTGTTTTTTTTCTTGATCTACTTTTTTTTTCTTCCCACTTTCATTCTCATTTTAGTTATTTGATTTTCATGACTTATCCTGATAACTGCACAGTTTTGGTCTGTTTTCCCTATAGTAATCAGTGGAGATATTTCTTGGGATGATTTGCTCTGCAAATGGCTTCTGAAGTCCATGTACCATAATTCTAGGGTCTTGATGACACCTCTGGGATAACGACCCAGCCTGGCTGCAAGTTTACCAACCCCTTTTTGTCAAGCTAGAGAATTCAAAGATGGAAAAACAAAATTAAAGTACATAAAAAGAAAATATGGACCTAACACAAGTTACATAACTCCTCTGGAGTCAGTTTACACATTTTTAAAACGAGAAACAAAGAGAACTAGGAGGGAATTAACCTCTTTTTAGTGGCTACTATATTACCTTTTAAATTCTTCTTCATAATCTTTTGAGGATTGTTAAAATAACAACAACTTTGAGGAAGTTATTTTGCCCTCATTTTATTTAAGTTGATTAAGAGAAATATTAAAAGAATGGTTCAATTTAAAGCAACAATTAAATAACAAAATTAGGCTTCTAATTTTTCAAATTAGTCATTCTAATTTGAATGTCTTGAGTCATGATATCTCCAAAATTTGTTTTTTTCCACTGTATCTCAATATATAAAATAAGACCATCTAGAATCCTGTATATAAAGTAGAAGAACCATCCCTCTCTTTTATGACTAAATAAGGATATTAAAAACCCATGCTTAAAAACTTAATTAGATGGAGCTTTACAAACAGTAGCATTACTTTGTCCTTAGACTTGCAGAGAAATCCTGTAGTGAGGAACTGATTAAGGAGAGAAATTAATTTGAAGGCATTAGAAGGAAGAGTAGGCCTTTAGGAAAGGACAGGGTGATGAAAATTTGGAGATATAGAACCAAAAATGGAGGCTATATTACCAATTTGGGAAATTACAGAGAACCTAATTTTTTTTGGAATAGGAAGGCTAATATTCAAAATTTTAACTTGCAGTAAGTTGACTGTTTCTTTGCTTTCCTAAAGATTTAGTGAACTCTTTTGAATATATATTGGAATTTTTTTTTTCTTGCTTCATTTGGAAAATATGTGAAATTTCTTTCAATTTTTTGGTTACAAAACTGCTGGAAGTATAAGCTATGTACGGGAGAGTGGGAAGTTCTGTAAAGTAATTTAGTAGAAATAGGAACCCAAGGCCACAGGAGGCAACAAGAATTAAAGCCCCAAACAGTTTACAGGGATTTGGAGGAGGTGATTAGATTTCCTACAGTGTGTGAAATAGGATGTGGAGCCAGCATTCCCAGGATTTCAAGGAACAGGGAGATTCCAATGACAGCTTGCTTAAATAAGTATAGCTTATATCAAAATGTATTTGGTACTTAGTCTGATGACCTTGAGCACACTTAAATCATTTGTGTTTTCCAAAATATACATTTCTGTGATTAACTGTAGACAGTGATGCTCACAAACAGAACTTCTTTATTTCTGCTTTCACTTTCTGTAGGAATTCAATACAGTATCAGATTTCTCCAAAACTTTTTTGGAAACCTGCAGGGAGTCTTTTCTGCAGCATGCCAATAACAAACCTTTAGTTGTCCCTGGAATCTACCAAGGTTTTGGCCCTCATCAAAGCTTAAGTCGACACTTTGATGCTGATGTCCCTTGGGGCCACTGCTCCTGCTGATGCCTGCTGACAACATACAAGCTCAATTAATTGCCTTTGTAAGTCTGCTTTCTGACTGCATAACACCAGCCTTGAAAATGCAAGTGTCTGTATCCATCCTACCTCTTCCCAAACAGCTCCCATTCATTAGAATCAAATGAGTAACACATAGAGGTCCCATTGATCCAAGGATGTTGTAGCAAAAGATAAATATTTCCAAAAAAAAAAAAAAAAATGCTGCCTGTCATCTTAGGACTTAATCATGATTATTCATGAGTCTAAGGACAATTTGCGTAAAGCCTTGCATGCTTTCTTCAAATCAATAAGTAGTCAGGCCTACTTATTTTAACTTCTGATCTTGACCTATTCTCTTTCAACAAAATGTGCACATCTCATAAATAATGCATAATTTCCCTAGAGATTTATTCACTTTATGTGTAGCAAGATTCATGGTTCATCTACCTATAAGACATTCCCAGATATTTCTGAATATTGAGGAGAGCCTGAGTTCCTTGCAAAAGAATAAAACAGGACTTCGCATGAGAGAGAAACCACAATGTCCTAGAGCTCTGAACAGCTTCATGAGGGAGGCCAGCCTGGCCAAGTTAGCACTTACTGCTAACCATTTCCAACATGTATGGGAATCTAAACAACTTGATATCTTTAGAGATCAGTTGATGGTGTGAGTAATTGAAGGCAGATGGTATAAAATGTAACCAATGTAATAAATTCAATCAATGCGTAACATACAATCATATTAAATTGTACTTTTAATAAATTGCTCCTTGTAGGCAATAAATTGTATGGGATGAAAGTGGATTGAAAAGATCAAAATCTAATATTATTCTACTTACGTTGTATATGGTCTTAGTGAACGCATTTGATGAGCTACTATTATTTTATTTTATTTTTAAATTTTTATTTTATTTTTATTAAAAATGATTCAATACACTTTAGAAGGTTAGTTAAATAAAATTAGTACAGAAGAACCCAACTCAGCAACAATGTCTACAGAGTAAGGAAGGGAAGGAGGTTTGTATTTGTCTTTTAGAAATAGGTATTATTTTAAAAATCACTTTGCTTTTGTTTTATCATTTATTATAAATCTACATTCCAAATAAAGCAACAGGTAATTTAATGTATAAGTTTATGAAGCAAAAATTAAACATTGAAAATAAGAAAAATATTATATATATATAATATATGCTAAGCTATCCTTCAAATTTGGTGAATTATTGTCAGTGTAGGAAATAACTCTCTTTTTAGCATAGGTTTTGATATAGTATCTTGTATAATCATGAAATAATTATTAAAATCCACATTTGAAAGATCAGGAATAAGTGATAATACAAATTTAGTGTGCATTAATAAATTGGACGTAACTTTTCTTCTTCCCTTCCTTCACATCTAATAATGTCCAAGATATTTTATTAATAATGACTGCACCATTATTCCACACCCTGGATTGGCACTTTTTATATGCACATTCTGTGTTGTTGTTTTTTTTTTTTCCTTTACAAAAATCTCAGATTTCCATTTCTTTGGAGTGTGTGTCTTGAAGTATATAAGATTTATAATATAGTATTATAAATAGCTGTTTTTATTTTTGCCATTTCATTGATAATAAGAAGGTCTCAGTGATGTTAAAAACCATATCTAAGGTTACACAATTAGCAAGTGGTAGAACCAGTATCTCTGAGAGATACCAAGATAAACTAGCCTCAGGCTTTTCACATTTTTGTAGGATTCACAGATAAATCTTGCTTGCTTTACTAGATTGTAAATGCCTAGGAATTCAGGACATTTTCCTATTCTTGTCTTTGTTTTCACATTGATAACAAATTGTGAGTCACAAAATGGAATTGGATATATATATGTGTGTGTATGTGTGTGTATGCATGGTATATGTGTATATATATATATATCAGTTTTATATATATTATATATTATATGTATATATCAGTAATATACTTATCTGATATTTATCAAGTATTCATATATATACACACAAAATATGTTATATATAGAAACACACATACATACACATACACACACAATATATACACATACACAAACACACTAATTTAATCATGCTAACAACTAAGTAGTAGTCACTTAAATAAGATACAACAAAAGTCATATCACTTCCTTGCTCAAAACCCTCCCAAAGCTTCCTATCAAACTTATAATGAAGCCCAAAGTTCTCACTATGGACTAAAAGTCTATACATCATCTGGCTCCTGAATGACATTGCAAACTTGGCTGCTACTCTCCCCTCCCTATCCCTATGGATAGTGTGCTCCAGCCATACTGTCACTCATGCTATTTCTTTAAGGTGCCAAATGTGCTCCTCACTTAGGACTTTTGCAGTTGCTGTTTTCTCTGCCTAGAACCCAATACCAAATTTTCCATGAGGCTCATTCCTCCAATTCATTTATTTTTCTCAATTATTGAGTATATACCAAGTACTCTGCTAAACATTTTAAATGAATTATCTTATTTAAAGCAAGTTGCTATCTCTTTGGTAACAAGGATTAAGAATAGTGGCATGGTTTAAGAACACAAGTACAAAATTAAAAACTTCTTCAGTGTCAATAAATTATCAAATCAACTAATGAGTTGGGCTGGAAGGAAACTGAGCTGTGTTGTTTATTCAGCTTCCCACACCATCACAGGCACACATTTCTCAAACTGTTATTTGAAAGAATGTTTATTGAATCTTACAGCAGAATGGCAAGGACACAGCAAGCTTGGACTCTTTTCAGTAGGAAAGGCAGTTCTGAGAAATAGAAGTCAATTATATAAAATATCAATTGATTAAGATTCTAAAGTAAATGTCAGTCCTGTCATATGTATCTGAGGAAAAGATGCTTCAATATAAAATACTATGTTGACTGGCTACTGTCTCATAAACTCTAATAAAACAAATTCCTGAATACAGCTCCTTAATGTGAAAGATAATGAGCCATAAACAGTGAAAAAAAACATTTAATTTTGAATAACCAGAGTCTCCATTCACTTAGGAGGGCAAACATGTATCAAAGATGAAGTCTTAAGCTATATTAAAACTTTCTGTTTTTCAGCATCACCATACATTCTGTTCTCAATTTCAGTGGCTCCATCAAAGAAGCTTAGGGACAGTAGAGTGCCTTAGACGGGTTGGGGTTCGCTGGAATGAAAAGCTCACATTAAAGTAGGTTCCTTCTGTCTTTTGGATCTTATGTAACCAAGAAAAAAAGTAGAATTCTTAATCCCATTCCAGTAGGTGTAACTGTAAATAGAACCTTTTGAAGAGATTATGTTTAGTTAAGTGTGACCAACTGAATCAGGATGGGTCGTAATCCTATTACAGGAGAATTTAAAAAGGAAGCCACAGGGAGGAGCAGGAAGCTGGAAGTCAATGGAACCCAGAAGAGAAAAAAGAGGGCATCCCCATGTGGTGGGAAAGCCAAGGAATCCAAAGACTGGTGGCCATCTATAATGCTCCCAACTGCTGGAGGAGGAAAGCCTTCTAGCCTCCAAAACCAAGACAATAAATTCCTATGGTTTAAGCCAACTAATTGCATAGTTTTTTCATAATAAACTTGGAAACTAAGACATTAATTATTGCTGTTGTCAAGAAAGGGATCTGAGCCATTATGAGGATTTTAACTTTGCACATTGTAAGTGCTATTAATTTATTCCCATCTGTATAAGATTTAACAATATTTTCCTTTAAAGAATTAAAGTGTAAGCATTTTAACCAGACAAATGTAGTTTCAAATCCTGGATCTGCAGTGTTATTTTCTGAAAATTTTCACCATTCTTTTTTTTTTTTTTTTTTTTCAATTTCATTGATATATATTCACAAAGGATACAATCATCCAAAGTGTACAATCAATTGTTCACCATACCATCATATTGTTGTGCATTATCACAATTAATTTTTGACCATTTTCATTACCACAAAAAAAAGAGTAAGAATAAAAATTAAAATAAAAAAGAACCCCCAAAACATCCCATCCCCCCATCCCTCCCTATTATTCATTTACTTTTTGTTCCCATTTTTCTACTTATCTATCCATACACTGGATAAAGGGAGTGTGAGCCACAAGGTTTTCACAATCACGTGGTCACACAGTGCAAGCTGTATACTTATACAATCAGCTTCAAGAATCAAGGCCACTGGGTTGCAGTTCAAGTTTCAGCTATTTCCTTCTAGCTATTACAATACACTAAAAGCTAAAAGGGATATCTATATAACGCCTAAGAACAATACTTCAGAATGTCCTCTCGACTACATTTGAAATCTCTCAGTCACTGAAACCTTATTTTGTTTCATTTTTTGTCCCCTTTTTGGTTAAGGAGTCTTATTCAATCCCTTTATGCTGGCACCAGGTTCATCCCTGGGAGCCATGTCCCATGTTGCCAGGGAGATTTACACCCCTGGGACTCATGTCCCACATAGTGGGGAGGACAGTGAGTTTACCTGCAGAGTTGGCTGACAGAGAGAGGCTACATCTGAGCAACAAAAGAGGTTCTCTGAGGGTGTCTCAGACACAATTATAAGTAGGCTTAGCCTGTCCTTTGCAGTAACAGGCCTCATAAGGGCAAGCCCAAAGATCAAGGGCTTGGCCTTCTAAATTGGTAGTCCCCACTGCTTACGAGAATATCAGGAATTTCCCAAGTGGAGAAGTTTAATATTTCCAATTTTTTACCAGCTCCTCAAGGGAGCTTTGCAAATACTTTTTATTCTCTGCACACATTACTCTGGGATGTATTGCAGCTTCACACTAACCTGTAAAACCAATCAGATCTCATTCCCTATTCAGAGTTCCATGTAATTATGTTGTTTGAATAAACTGAGCATGCAAGTTAAATTGTATAATATGCTAAAGAAAATATAGATTTTGCACAAAATAAACATTTTTTTTCCCTTTGGACTCACACAGAAGTTAAAGTTTTAAAACACCATCACTATCATCATTTACCCTTTAGTCTATTTACCTTAGTTCTAACCAAGTCCATTTCATTAGAATCTCTGATTGAAGTCTGATCTCTTTTTCAACCTCTTTAACATTTGCTGTATGGGGTAATGCTGACATTCATAACTGCCATACTCTGGCTCTGAGTCTCAGGTGTCATGTCACACAGATACCTGAAATTCTAGGGACTGATCAGGTTATACATAAAGAGCTCAGCATCTCAGAATTTAGAAATAGCCATTACAACTCAGCAAGAGATGTATCTGCTGTAAGAGCTTACAATCTAGGAAACTTTATCATAAGCCTTCCCCTGATAACCTATGTTCTCAGATTCAATTCTCAGAGTTTGCACAATAGAGTTAGTCCATATTAGTGAGGCATTATGTTTGTCTTTTCATTTCTGGTTTATTTCACTCAACATACTGTCCATTCACCTAGTAGTATACTAAAAACTTCATTCCTTTGTGTAGCTGCTCAATATTCCATTTTATGTATACATCACAGGTCACCATTCCGTTCATCAGCTGATGTACCCTTAGGCCACCTCCATCCATTGCGAATCATGAATACTGCCACCATAAACTCCACTGTGCAAATATCTGTTTGTGCCCCTGTTCTCAGTTCTTCCACATACATACTCAATAACAGGATTGCAGAACCATATGGCAATGCATACTTAGCTTCCTGTGGAACCCCACACTGCCCTTCAGGTGGGCAGCACCATTCTACTTCCCTATCAATAGTGATTAGTTACATCCCTCTCTCCACATTTTCTGCAGCCTTGTGTCCCTCTGTCTATTTTTTAAACAATTTTATTCATACACCATACATTCCTACCTAAGTAAACAATTAAAAGTTCCCAGTATAATCACATAGTTGTGCATTCACCACCTGTGCTGGTTTGTATATGTTACATCCACCAGAAAAAGCCATATTATTCAATGCAATCTTGTGGGGACAGACATATTAGTGTTGATTAGATTGGAACCTGTTGGTTCAGTGTTTCCATGGAGATGTGACTCAGTCAAGTGGCTGAGACCTTTCATTGGGTTATTTCCATGGAGGCATTGCCCCATGCATTCAAGGTGGGTCTTTATTGGATCGCTGGAGTGCATTAAAAAGAGCCACACAGGCCCAGATGCAGAGCAGCTGTGAGTGACATTTTGGAGAGCAACTGAGAGTGACATTTTGGAGAAGAGATGCAGCTGACAGACACATTTTGAAGATGACCATTGGAAGCTAAGACTAACATTTTGGAGAAAGCCATTTTGAAACCAGAACTCTGAAGCAGACACCAGCCATGTGTCTTCCCAGTTAACAGAGGTTTTCCAGACACCAATAGCCATCCTTCAGTGAAGGTACCAGATTGTTGATGCCTTACCTTGGACACTTTATGGCCTTCAGACAGTAACTGTGTAACCAAATAATCTCCCTTTATGAAAGACAATCCATTTCTGTGTTTTGCGTAACAGCAGCATTAGCAAACTGGAACAACACCACAATGTATATGAGGATGTTTCCATTTCTTCTGCAAAGAAGAAGAGGAGAAAAAAAATGAAGGCTAAAAAAAAATAGAAGAAAAAATAAAAATAAAATAAATAAAAAAAAATGAAAAGGTGAGACAACAACACCACCACCAAGAATCCCATGCCACTCCCTTATCTCCTCCTGTTATAGACATTTAGCTTTGGTATATTGCCTTTGTCACAATTAATGGAAATATACCACAATGCTACTGTTAACCATAGACTCTAGTTTGCATTGATTGTATTTTTTCCCCTATAACATCCGATTTTCAATACCTTACAAAGTTGACATTCATTTGTTCTCCCTTATGTAAAAATATTCTTACACTTGTACATTTAATCACAATCATTGGCCACTCCAGGTTTCACTAAGTTGTACAGTTCCAGTCTTTATCTTCTATCTTTCCTTCTGTTGGCATATATACCCCTATGCTTCCCCTTTCAACTGTACTCACAGTCATCTTTGTTCAGTGTACTTACAATATTGTGCTACCATCACACAGTTTTGTTTTATCCATTTGTGGAACTATACAATCAATTCTGTTGAATATTCTATACTCCTTCAGCATCAAATGCCCAATCTCTAACCTCTTTCTATCTCTTGATATCTTCATTTCTACACTCCTCTCCAAACATCCGTCTCCTGTTTTTTTCTATCTGTGTATAGCACTACCTTTAATATTTCTTGTAGAGGAAGTCTCCTATTTACATCTCTCTCAGTGTCTGTTAATCTCTAAGTATTTTAAACTCGCCCTCACTTTTGAAGGACAGTTTTGTCAGATAAAGGTTCTTTGTTGTCAATTTTTCCCTTTCAGGATCTTAAGTATGTCATACCACTTAAGTCACAATAGAAGAGATGAAAAACACAATGGAGACATACAACAGCAGATTTGAAGAGGCAGGAAAAAGGATTCATGAACAGGCAGACAGGAAAACTGAAATCCTAAACACAAAAGAACAGATAGGAAAAACAATGGAAAAATATGAACAGTGTCTCACAAAATGGAATGACAATATGAAGCGCCTCCATGGCTTCTACTGAGAAATCTGCACATAGTCTTATTGAGCTTCCCTTGTATATGATGGATCGCTCTTCCATTGCTGCTTTCAGAATTCTTTGTCTCTGACATTTGACAATGTGATTAGTAAACGTCTTGGAGAAGTTCTATTCAGATCTATTCTTTTTGGGGTACACTGAACTTCTTGGATCTGTAATTTTATCTCTTTAAAAGAATGGGGAATTTTCAGATATTATTTCTTCCATTATTCTTTCTGCCCCCTTTCCCTTCTCTTCTCTGGACTTTTGGACACCCATGACATATATATTTATGCACTTCATATTGTCATTCCATTTTGTGAGACACTGTTCATATTTTTCCATTGTTTTTCCTATCTGTTCTTTTGTGCTTAGGATTTCAGTTTTCCTGGCTGCCTGTTCATGAATCCTTTTTCCTGCTTCTTCAAATCTGCTGTTGTATGTCTCCATTATGTTTTTCATCTCTTCTATTGTGACTTTCATTCCCATTAATTCCGCCATTTGTTTTATCAAGCTTACGAATTCTTCTTTATGGCCACCCAGTGTCTTCTTTATGTCTTTCACCTCTTTTGTCACATTTTCTTTCAACTCATTGACTTGATTTAGAAGCTTTGTTTGAACATCTTTAATTAGTTGTTTCAACTCCTGATTCTCAGTTGAGGTATTAGTTTATTCCTCTGACTGAGCCATAGCTTCATATTTTCTGATGTGGTTCATGATTTTTTGCTCTCTAGGCATCTGATTTTCTTTATTAGTTTATACTGGAGGTTGTTTTCTCTCTTCTTCCTAGGATTTTCTTACTGGTTGTTTTTGATCTCTTTCTTTTCTTTGTTTCTCTTGCTGGCCAGTTGTCAGATTGGTTCTGCCCCTAAGTCTTCCCCAAGAAATCAGGTGCCCACTGCAGCCTGCCACAGGGATGGGAGGTAGAAACTGGGCACCCCAGCAAGTTCACTGCATGTGGTGATACAAATCTGGCTTCCAGTGGTGCTCTGTTTTCTGCCAGTCAGTAAGACCTGGGTTTGTTTTAGAACCCTGCTTTAACAGTTGGATCTTCTGTATTTCTCAACCAAAACAGGCCTGGGTTTCCATACAGAGCATGTAGACCAGCTCCTGTGGTCCTATGAAAGGGTTTGCAGCACCTTTTTTAAAAGTGTTTCAGTTCTTTTGCATCTTCTGCACTGTCCAGCAGGTGTTGCTGTTCGGTAACTTAATCATTCTCAGAAGCTGCTTTCCCTCTGAGCACAGGTTACATTTACATAGGTGAGCTAAAACTGTGGGATTCCTATGCCCTCACTTTGCTGGCCAAAATTTGTCTCAATATGGGGCTCCACCTGTGGCAACATACTCCCTCAGCTGACCCAGGACTCCATCCATTCCTCAAGGGTGGGGGAAGGGCTTTCAGACCAAGGGCTGGAAACATAGTCTCTGCTCATGTTTTCTCAGTCTCTGTCCTTCACTGAGCCTTGAATTTTCCTCCCCAGTCCCTAGGGTCTTCAAACAGTGGGTATATGTCTCACTGGTGTGAAAGATTTTATAGTCTGTGTCTGTGGTGGGAGAGATCTTGTCTGCTGATTGTGTGCCTTTCCCACACTGAGACCAAGTGAGGGGGAGGGGAGAGAAAAGAAAATTCCTGCCTGATATTTCTTCTGTTTTTTCAATTTGGCATTTGCAGGGTCCTTCACCAATCTGTATCCTCCTCCAGAGTTTCAAACAATTCAGAATTGTCCTTTTTCTCATTGAGTCACTGGAGAGAAGTTTTCAGTAGCTGTTTATGTCACTGTGTTGATGATGTCATCACCATTCTTTTAAGGACTCAGTTTACTGTGCTCTAAAATGAAAATCATAGTTACTTAAGAGAGATTATATTAAAATTAAACAAGACAATTATGAGAACAATTTATCACACATCATGGCAGAGTAAATATTCAATATGTTGGCTGCCTTCATTTTTTTCCTTATTGTAGAATACTAAGTTGATGCTTACCTTTCCATAATCATTAGAATGTATCAGCCTATTACATCATTCTATATTGCTTTCCTACATGGCAATTATGTCAAAATATTTTATATGAGGGCATCCAAGTATTATACTGCTCATTTATGAGCAAAGAGCAGAGGAAACCTCAGTTTGTCACTCTGTAGATTCTGTGATGGTTAATTTAATGTGTCAACTAGCCTAGGTTATATTGTCTAGTTGCTTGGTCTAGTTGCTGGTCTGAGTGATATTGTCAGGATATTTCATGAATTTAAATAATTAGTCAGTTGATGGTATGTGTGGCTGATTACATCCACAAGCAACAAAGGAAATTGCCTTCAGCAGTGAGAGATGTATCATCCTATCAGTTTAAAGCCTTTTTTAATAGAACTTTTAGAACTTTTTAGAGAACTGAGGATTTCATTATTCAGAAAGAATTTTTATCCCTCCTTTGGCCAGCCAGCTTCTCCTGTGGAATTAGTCACCAGTGAGTTCCCCACTTGTGGCCTGCCCTACAGAATTCAGGCTTTCCAATCCCCATGGTCTCATGAGCTAATAAATCTCAAAATATTTACATATTTGTACATGAGTGCACATATTCTGATGTTTCTGTATCTCTGGAGATCCTGACTAATACAAATTCCACCCCACCCCATGACTTTAAACAACCTCTGTGTTGAGAACTCCTAAATCTGTGTCCCCAGCCCTGCTCTAACCCCTCTGCTCCAAACTTGACTATCCATTTAAAATCTCAGTGGGTAGTTGAATGAGATCTCAGGGATAAAATGGTCAGAAAGAGCTACTGATTAACCCCTGACTCCTGCCATTGCTCTGCAGGTCTACTCACCTCCGTAATTGATGTGACCCCCACCCTGCTGCTCAGGCTAAAATTAAGGAGACTGCTTCAATGATGTAATTGACCTCCCTCCTTCCTAATGGATTGAGTCACAAGTTCAGGCATATTTACTTTAAAATTATCCTCCTGTTTGTTAAAATGCAGATTTTGATTTTGAGGCTTGTTAAAACAAAGGCAGATTCAAAGGGATGTGTATCCTGAGTTTCTGCATTTCTAACAAGCTTCTAGATGATGCTGATGTTGCTGGCCCATGCATAGAAGGGACATAGAGTATGAAATTCAAAGTCATATATGTATCCTTGGGATCAAGGCTACTTTTTACCTGCCATTTTTACTCTCATCCCATTCTGTCTACACCTGTTAGGTACCCTGTAGTGAATACATACTTCAAACTACTTGTGCTGATACCCACTCACATTTTATGCTCTCATAAAAAAAAAAAACAAAAAACAAAAAACAAACTCTAAATAACCACTTCTTCCCATTTGCTCTGCTAAAACCCAAACTACCATTATTTCCCACCCAGAATAACATAATAAACTCACTACATTTCCCTGCCTTTACTCTTAGGCCCCTAGGAGTATATTCTTTACATTGCAACTATAATGACTATTTAAGTTGCCTTGATTGCTCAAGCAACTACCATGAAATGGGTCAGATTAAGCAATGGAAATTTATTTGTTCACAATTTTGAAGTAGGAAAAGGTCTAAATCAAGACATCATCAAGGAAATGCTTTCCCCCTAAAGACAGTGGTGTTCTGGGGCTGGCTGCTGGTGATCCTTGGTCCTTAAGATGTCACATGGCAAGGCACATGATGGTGTCCCCTGGTCTCTCCCTTCTCTTCCATGTACCATTGATGTTCAGCTTCTGGCTGCTCATGCTATGGTTTTTTCTGTCTCTCCCTCTGAATTTTATTCCATTTACAAAGGACTCCAATAATAGGATTAAGACTCATCCTGATTGAGGTGGGCCACAACTTTACTAAAATAACATCATCATAAAGTCTTACTTACAATGGGTTCACAACCACAGGAATGGATTAAGTTTAAGGACATGTTTTTCTGGGGTAAATACAGCTTCAAACTACCACAGTGACTTTCTAAAATATTGTACACCTCTTTCTTAAAGGATGTTAATTATTTCTCACTGAAACTAGAATGAAATCCCAATTCTTCATCACAGTCTTCAAGGCAATGCATTGTCTGGACCTTTGTGATCTGTCTCCCAATTTCTTCTTTCTCTTTCTGTCATACTTTCATACAACTGTCTCTTTCTCATAATTTAGAATATTAAAAATAGTTTTCCCTAATACCCTTCAATGGTTTTCCTAACTAAAATATGCCTTCCTCCTCCCAATAATTTTATTACCCTATTTATAGTCTTTGTTGCCATTTGCAAAGTTTTAAATATTTTTATTATTAATTTATGTGAATATTGTCTGAATCCTTCAAGTGAAACAGTTTTTACTTGCCTTTGGCAAGTAATCAATAAATATTTTTCACCATCTACTATCTGCCTGCCTGTTTGTTCTGTAGAACCGGAAGGTGATAATCATAAAAGCTAAATAACAAAGAAATGAAAAGAGAAAACACACTTAAAACCTAGAAAAAAAGGTTTTGAATAATGAAAATAATTACTCTAACACCTCCATCAGAAATTAATCATTAGAAATATATCAAACAATATATAGAGTAGGATACACTTGTTCTTAATTTAAGGACAGATTTTAGTTCAAAAGGTTGAAAACCTCTTAAAAATTCTTAATGCTGTAAATGAAAAGTCACTTTGGGGTGCAATTAGAGGATATACTCATTAAACCAATTGCACAAAGGCCATGCAACATGGCTATAAGAGGTTAAGCAGTATCATTAGGAAGTAACCTGGAAAACCAGTCATTTGAACGACTTTGCCTTTGAGGTTACCTCACAGCAAGCAGATACCAGGCAACTGCATTTGGTTTTAAGTTCAAAGTTACAGAGTACAATGGAAAAAGAAACTCTACCCTCCCATCTCATTTAGCTAGCTTTAGTTTGAAATTCAATGTGGTAGTGGGGTGACCAAGAAGTATGTCCTAAGGACTTTGCCGAATGCTCAGTTTATTCAAGTTGCATATGGTACTTAAGTGGCATATCCTCCTCTTCTCCCATCAATATTATCCTAATGTGAACAAAAACATTGGTATTTGGTAGCTAAAGTTGAGTTCTTAATCATAAAATTTCTGTCTCTTTTTATATAATTGTCTCTTGAACATCTGGATATGAAAAATCAAATTTAAGAAACTTTGAGGGATTTAAGCATGAGAGAGACCTACAACAGAGACAAAAATGATTTATCTTTTTATCTTGTGAACAAAATCTATGGCAAAGTAGAGAGATCCAAAACCTTACACAAAGCAATCATGGAGATGTATCGGACAATGTCAGAAGAAAAATGTTCATTTCTCCATGTGTCTCTACCCTCTGCCACCAGTTTCAGAATTAAATTTCACTTTTCTTTTGAGTTAGTACTTTGTCTCTTTGATTTCTCAGTTGTTGAAAAAACAACAAAATATCATGTCTGCTGAAACTCAGGCAAAACTTCTTCTGTTTCTGAAGGAAGGGAGACACCACCATGGCACAGCTCCTGAAGATATTACTGAGAAATAGCACATTTAGTAATGCTCTTGGGCTAGATGACCCAATCGATAATACTGATGGTTTTTCCACATATAAGCTTGATTTTTCCCACCTAGCACCTAGAGACTTAATAAATCTATCATGGTAAGTCTGTTTCTAACAAGGCTTCAATCGACCAGGGTAAGAAAAGAGATGGGGATAAATCATGATTTCTCCCTTTAAAAATTATTTCTTGTCACAGCAAGGGTAAGGTGTTAATCCATATGTCTTTTAACAACTATGTCTGTTAAATATTTATGATCTTAAGGAAATAATTTTGTTTTAGTAGAATGAGATAGCAACCTGTTTTATATCTTTGACTATGCTTCTAAATCCTTCTAAATCCTCAGGCATTCCTGTGACAGATGAATAGGAGAATGAGTCCAGAAGTTCTCAGGTTCACAATTCACATTGGAGTGTATGTAAACAGAAAATCCTGATGTTGTGCAGTCCTTGCTCTGCTTTCTTAACTGAGCAGACCTGGCCATTGGCCTTAATATGTCTGACAGCCATATACAGGAATGAGGGTTTAGGATGCTATAATTTCTAGACCCTAAGTTCTAAGTTTTGAAATCATGTAGTTTTTCTTGCCCCTTTGGCACTTTGTAATGTTATCAAGTTCTCTCAGCCAGAGGATTAACCATTCCTAACAAGAGATTCCAGAATGTAAGGATTCTTTCCTTTAATTTTGAAAAAGGCACAAATACTATTCTTTCGAATATTTTGTCTTCACTATGCCCTCTCTTTTCTTTCTTCTAAAACTCTGACTTCTTATAGCTTGAAACCTTTTTTATCTATTCTCTATGTGTCTTAGTTTCCAGTCTGCTATCACAAATATTACACAATGTTTGGCTTAAACAACAGGAATTGGGTCATGGTTTCAAAGGCCAGAAGTCCTTATCAAGGCATTGGTTAGAAGGCTTGCTTTCTCCAGGGATGGTAGCATTTTGCTGGCCACAATCCTTCAGTTTGTTGGCTTTCCTATCACATAACAATGTTCTCTCTTTTCTCTTCTGGGTTCCCTTGACTTCCAAATTTCAACTCTTCCTTGTGGCTCACTCTCCTATTAGTCCTCCGGCAATATGACTAAATCCCATCCTAATGATGATGTTTGTAGAAAGCTTAAATCAGTTCCATGTACTGTTATGGCCCAAGGGGGCTTTTGTAGCCAAAGGACTAAAGAAAGCACCAGACATGTTCTGAGACATGAGCCTTTATTATAGGGCTTACCTACAGGGTGGGGAAGTTGAGTCATGTTGCCCTGAATTCAGGAGCTTCTCTGAATGGATGCAGGAGCTGCTCTGAATGGTGCTGAGTTCAGAGCTCAATGTGGAAATAGTCCGCACTTTGGGGGGCTGAATAAGCTAGTTATAAGGGCTCGACATTCCAATGGGTATGAAAGCATAAAGCAAGCTTGCAACCTAGGGAAGGATTGATTGTAATCAACAGGGAGGAGGGGAAGATTATAGATTAACTTGTAGATAACAGTATCTCAGGGAGTCTCAGGGAGGAGGTAGTCATAGATTACATTTAGACAAGGAGAATAGGTCAAATATTAACTGCCCTAGGTCAAGTAAACTGCTGTGTGCAGTCTTCAAGACACTTGGGAGCCTGGAATTCCCACAGTTACCTTTGGGGGACAGCTAAGGAAATTAGGATTCACACAAGGAATTTCAAAAGTTTATGGGATGTTGTAACTTTTACTTTGATTTGTGGGTCTATAGGTGCTAATTTTATTGTTATGCTTTATATGTGTTAAACATTCTTCCATATGTAGCAACTAATTTAAAATTGAATTCTCTTTTTAAAATACAATTTCAGAAGATACACAACAAACTTTATTCTGTTTAACACTAGCAATAGAGTATTAGATTATAAAAATTATTTGCTATAAATTATGAATCATCTTAACCTTTCACAATGCTCGTATGTTTTTATTTGACAGTTGATTAGACTTTCCAGTAAACAAATTTCTTATCATTCTGTTATTCTCCTCCCTTTATTGTGAACAGCATCAATCATCTCTTTCTACCACTGTCATATCAGCCTAAGCACTGTGGACTGTCTGTGGATATTTATCTTCACTCGGATCTACTTTTCCTAATGATGAATATTCACTGCTTCTTCCTCCCTATCTGTATTTACACCTATTTATTAAAAAGTACATATATTATCTGTTGTTTTTTTTTTTTTTTTCAAATCACCTGTTTGCTTTTCACAACACATACAATTTTTAGTGGTATTCTTTATTATGGGGGACCATTTTTAGTCTGCAGAAGAGGCTATTGTTGAAGGGATGGGAGTTCCAAAACTAATGAGATAATTTGAGGGAGCAATGTCCTATGCAATCATTCCTTAGAGACAAAAAGAATAGAAGATTCATCCAGCTGTTTGCACCATAATCACATGTATCTAAATTTATGTAAGGCCTGTAAAATTTCAGATGTTCCATCAAGCCATGCCCATACTCACATTTCAAATCTTCCATGTTGGGATATATTATGAGATTTTTTTCCAGGTCTCAAGAGGAAAATCAGACACACTGATTTAGGTGTTTCAAAATGCAGCTAAAGTATATTGTAAGCCTTTTTCATTGAAAAAGATGCTAGCATTTTTCTGAAAAAACTGTAACCAGAATGCTGTCATAAGGAATAGATGCTCTACACTCTCTAAAATTAATCAATTACAATGTTATTTTAAGTTCCCAATTCATTTTTTTAAGCTACAAAAATTTCCTTACTTGGATTGCTTTTTTCAAAAATAAGTTAGTTTCTTTTTAATTACTGAGCTCTAGTTATGAAAGGAAAGTGATCAGGAAATGGAGGCTGTAGTTGGCTTACACTGTTCTTTTGTTATCTTCTCTGTTCCCTGCTGTGATACAAATGATTTGCTTTTGCTTGCTGACAGTGACATTTTGCTTTGCACCAAAAAAAAAAAAAAAAAAAAAAAAAAAAAAAAAGAGGGAAAAAAAACTGCCTCAGAACACCAGCAAGAAAAATGAAAAAAAATGTTTGTTATTTCAACAAATTGCAACGTCTCTAAACAACATTTGTCATTGTGATGGTTTGAAGCTGTTATGTACCCCAGAAAATCATGTTCTTAAAGCTAATCCATTCCTATGGGTGAGGATCCATTGTAAGTAGTATCTTTTGGTGAGTAGGATCTTAATTTAGGAGGTGACCCACCTCATTCAGGGTGGGTCTTAATCCCCTTACTGGAGTCTTTTTTTTTTTTTTTTTTTTTTGTCATTAGAGTTTGTGTATTTTATATCATGTAGGAAGTAAATAAGTAAATAGTGGAGTTACAATTCAAAAATTATTGACTTCTATTTGTATTCCCTTGTGGTCAGAGAATGAGCTTTGAATATATTCAATTTTTTTTTTTCTTAATTTATTGAGGCTTGTTTTATGTCCCAGCATATGGTCCATTCTGGAGAAAGATCCATGATCACTAGAGAAAAATGTGTGTCCTGGTGATTTGGGATGTAAGGTTCTATATATGTCTGTTAAAATTCTCTATATCTCTTTCTCCTTTCTTTTGTTTCTCTGTCTGTAGGGCTCCCTTTAGTATCTCCAGTAGGGCAGGTCTTTTATTGGGAAACTCTTTCAGCATTTGTTTGTCTGTGAAAAATTTAAGCTCTCCCTCAAATTTGAAGGAGAGTTTTGCTGGATAAAGTATTCTTGGCTGGAAATTTTTCTCTCTCAGAATTTTAAATATGTCATGCCACTTTCTTGCCTCCATGGTGGCCACTGAGTAGTCATAACTTAGTCTTATGTTGTTTCCTTTGTATGTGGTGAATTGCTTTTCTCTTGCTGCTTTCAGAACTTGCTCCTTCTCTTCAGTATTTGAGAGTCTGATCAGAATATGTCTTGGAGTGGCTTTATTTGGATTTATTCTATTTGGAGTTTGCTGCGCATTTATGCTTTGTGTATTTATATTGTGTAGAAGGTTGGGGAAGTTTTCCCCAACAACTTCTTTGAATACTCTTTCTAGACCTTTACCCTTCTCTTCTCCTTCTGAGACACCAAAGAGTCTTAAATTTGGACATTTTATTTTATCTATCATATCCCTGAGATCCATGTTGATTTTTTCATTTTTTTTCCCCATTCTTTCTTTTGTTCTTTCATTTTCTGTTCTGTGGACTTCTAGGACACTGAGTTGTTGTTCAGCTTCCTCTAATCTTGTATTATGAGTATCCAAAGTCTTTTTAATTTGGCCAACAGTTTCTTTTATTCCCATAAGATCTTCTATTTTTTTATTTACTCTTGCAATTTCCTCTTTATGCTCTTCTAGGGGGTCTTCTTTATGTCCCTTATATCCTGTGCCATGGTCTTCTTCATGTCCTTTATATCCTTTGCCATGTTTTCATTCCTCGATTGTAGTTCTTTGATTAATTGTGCCAAGAACTGTGTCTCTTCTGATACTTTGATCTGGGTATTTGGGATTGGATTCTCCATATCATCTGGTTTTATCATATGCATTAAGATTTTCTGTTGTTTTTGGCCTCTTGGCATTTGCTTTGCTTGATAGGGTTCTTTCAAGTTGTAAAAAAACATACCAATCTAATTTTTCAGAAATACAAGTTGGTGACATACACTTTAACTAACCAGCAGATGGCATCTGTGAGTCACCTATACCCCTCAAGTCAGTTCTCCTCAACTTTGTGGTGTGTGGGGAAATGATTCTTGTGGGGTTCAGTTGGTGAACTCAGTTTGGGTGTGTTGTTGGAGCTGTCCACCCTGAATGTGAGGCGTGTGTCTGGGTGGTTAGGGAGGCAAGGCTCCTTTAATATTCAAACCTCCCAGGTGTTCCTGGATATTCAAGGCTGTTGCAAGAGTCTAAGCCTTCATTTCAGTTTTACCTCAGATTTTCTCTGTTGCTGACCCACAAACCACTGGCATTGACGTAGCGTCCCTGAGTTTTCCGAGCAGGCCCCCCTTCCCAGCTGTGATCTTCCAGGACCTCTGCTGAGGGAAGGCTGTGCTATGTCACAAGTGTTTGCTGTCCCTCAAGGGAAGTCCCGGGCCGCCGGACCATGCAGGGGCACTCTCAGCCTGATGCAAAGATGGCTGAATGGGGCCTCTCAACCTCCCGCCCCCCTTTTCACACAGTTCCTCCTTCCCAGCTCCGGGACAACTGGCACGGCTCTGGGCTGTGGACACGGCCCCGGGCAGGAGTGTCTCCAGCCTGCCGGGGAGCCAGCTGCAAGCAAGGGGGTTTCTTTCTCCTTTTGGCTCTCCCCTCTGCTCCCCTGGCCCTGAGTGTATCTGCAGTGGGCTATCCTCCACGCCAGACCAAGAGGCCGGCTTAGCCTGCTCCTGCCGTGCTTCACTGCGTGGTTCCCACCATTGCAACTGCAGCTGCTCCTGGGTTTTTCCCTTTTTATTTTTTTTAAAAAGAACCAGTCCGTCTTCAAACACCAACCCCTGGCTTCTCCACACTGCAGCGTGGCCATGGGTCTTTCAGCCAGCTTACTCACTCATTTCAGAATGCAGACTCCCAGTTTCACAAAGGGCACGGCTCCTGTGGTTCTAGCAGAACTTCTCCAGCTGGTGCATCACTGAAACTGGTATTCTGGGTCACCTTCTGGTTTTTATCTAGTATTTTTCACAGAGGTGTTTTTTTGCCCTGCCTCACCTAGCCACCATTTTAGGTTCTCCTGGAGTCTTTTATAAGAGAATAAAATTCAGACACAGAAAAAAAGACATGAAGCTGAGAAAGAAATGCCACAGAAGTTGAGAGAAAGTCACAGAAGTAGGAAGCTGGAAGCAATGAAACTGGAAGAGAAGGGAGAGGCCAGCACAGGCCTTGCCATGTGACGGAGGAGTCCAGGATCACCAGCAGCTGGTTTTGAGAAGAGGGTATCATCTTGACGATGCCTTGATTTGGACATTTCCATGGCCTCAGAACTGTAAGCTTGTAAACTAATGAACTCCCATTGTTAAAAGCCCACACGTTTCTGGCATATTGCATTTCAGCAGGCTAGCAAATTAAAAAAAATCATTAACCCACAGTCATCATAAAATAAGCAAGTGTTTTCTGTCCTTATTGTTCAGCTTCTGGAATGAAGTTAAAGACAAGATGTGATCTCAGGAACATTATGGTTATCAAGTTTGAGATGAATAAGTTAATTGGGGCAAAGCTTAATAAAAATATAATAATAATTATTACCCTTGTTGTAATCATTTAACAACCCCTGTATCATTGCTTATTCCTTGGAAATGTACCTCCTCCTTTAATATTACTGTCTCTAACACTGATTCTGTCATAATTATTGATCTTTTCAATAATAGGTAGATGACTATTCTAATACTCTTGTCTCTCAGGTTCTCTCTCTTATGGACTTTAATCCATGCTACCTCAACTTAACTCCATGGTCCTGATCTAAACCTTATCATTACAAATAATTCTAGCTTTCCATAATTTCAGTTTTAAATATTTTCATTTTTCTCCACCATCTCTGCTCTTTCCAGCCTCATTGCCCCTGAAACCTAACTTTCATAATCTTTTGACTCTATATCACTTGATCCTATATCACTATCCTCTACAGATCTCACCTCTTTACTTACACAGCTTAAATTTCATGGCTAATGATCGTTATGTTTTCCAAACACGTGAACCACCAGTTTTCTTGCCACTCTTGCTTTCTTGTAATTTCTTAGCAAGATTCCAAACCTGATTAACATTGAACTCAGATAAATGATAAACTGTTTTAGTAAAGGGGCCAAACAAATATAAAAATGTAAACAGGATAGAAGTTTATTTTTTTTCAAAATTATGAAGATGAATGGTTTAGCTTAGGTAAGAGTCTCTAGTCCATGCAAACACTCAGGTACTCAGGTTCCCTTTTTCCTTTACAACAGTTTGTGCATTATCCTCACTTTCCTGGTTGGAGCTGGGTCATGTGCATTTCCATGACTCTATTCATAGACTATAGAAAGACAAGTGGGTTAATAAGTTCTTTGAAGCAAGTGAGGCAGGAGGTTTCCATACTATGTCTCATATTCTCAGGTGAGAATTTATACCTAAGCTACACCTAGGTAAAAGAGAGTCTGTGAAATAAAAGCCCTAGATAGGTGGAAATGTACATAACTTATGTAGACTACTATGAAAGAAATATGGAGTAAGTTTGATGAACAATTAGTAGACCTTGTATCTGAACAAAGCAGGAGAACATCATTACATCCATATTTACTAATTTTACAAATTCAGGACTAATTTTTCAAATTCAGGACTACTAACCTCAAGTGGTTCCTTAATGCTTTTTGGCAATTATAATATATTTTTTTAGACTTTTATTTACTCTCTTACATATGCATCTATAATATTTTTAGACACATTTCTTTCTTTATTAGAGAAGTTATGAGTTTAAAGAATGATATCTGCAACTTCTTTTCTCTGTCAGTGAGCAAATAGAAGCAAACACCAGTTCCTCCACCTCCCTTCATTACGGCTACTCACCTCCCTACATTAGCACCCATGTATTATTTCTTCCCTCTTCTTACTGTAGAGTCATTCTCTGTAATTGTAAGCCAAACTCATCCATGGGTTACATCTGCTTTCACCTATCTAAGAATATCTCTCCAAGATTTTTTCTTTTCTTTTGTATTATCAATTTCCTACTTTTAATTGGAGTAGTCACATCAGCATAAAAATGTTATTTCTCTATTTTAAAATAAAGGAAACTTTCTTGATTCCATATATGACACCAGTTGCATCATTTCTGCTTCTCTTTACAATAAAATTTCTTGTAATAGGGGTCTTTATGAGCTGTATTCTGTTCCTCTCTCCCTCTCTCTCTCTCTCTCTCTCTCCCTTTCTCCCCCTCTCCCTTTCTCCCTCTCTCATTTTTAATTTGCCTCTAACATTTCACCAAAATGACTTTTCTCAGGGTTATAAATGCCATCCATCTTGTTAAAGCTAATGGCCAATTTTCATTGCTCATTTTATTTGATCTTTCATCAGCATTTGATGCAGTCAATCACTATTTTTTCCTAGAAATACTTTATTAGGTACGCATGAGAGCACAATCTTCTTGTTTTCCTTTTTCTTCACTAGCTAATCTTTCTTATTCTCATTCCCACTTCCTCCTCATCTCTCTGTCTGGTAAAGGTTGGGAGTGCCCTTTAGCTCAGCCTTTGCACCTCCTAATTTTTTGGTCCACACTCACACCTGTAAGTTATCTCATCCAGTTTCATGTCTTTAAATGTTATCTATGTGCTAAATCATACAAACTAATATATCCAACAATGCTCCAACAATTCTACTTGGATGTTTAACAGGAATCTGAAATGTAGTATGTTTGAAACCATCCTCTTCACCCTCAGCCACAAACTTTGTCCTCCCACCTCAATTAATGGCAATGCCATTCTTCTAGTTGTTGATATTGGAAACATTAGAGTTATCCTAAAATACCCTATTTCATACCCTACATCCATTCTGCCACCAAGTACTGTTGTTTTTAACTTCACAATATATGCGGTATCTAAAAATTTTTCACCACCCTCACCACCACCACTCTGGTCTAAGCTCCCACTCTCTCTCATCTTCATTACAACAAGTGCTTCCCAATTCTGTTCCCTGCTTCTGCTCTCGCCTCCTCAGTCTATTCCTAAGAAGATGGGTAGAACAAACCTGTTATAAATAAAGGCAAGTCAGAACACTCAAAATCTTCTACTCAAAATCTTCAAGTAGCTTTTTCATCACAAAGAAATGACCTTGGTGCATACAACAACCTCCTCTCCCCTTCCAAGTCTGGTTCTATCTCCAGTCACACAATGGTTCAGAGCATGGATTGAAAGTTTCACTGCAAAGGTTCAAATTGTGCCCCTACCATTTACTAGGGGTTATTTAATCTCTGTTCCTTAGTGCCCTCCTCCATACAGTAGGGATAATATTATACATGTATTGAGTTTTTAGGAGGATTAAATGAGCTAATAAATATAAACCACCTAGAATATCCCTGGTGCATTGAAAGTGTTCATTGTCATTACTTCCCATGGCTTTCCTTCTCAATTGCTCACCCCCACTCCCCAGTGACCCTCTCAATTCTCCTTAAATATGTCAGGTACATTCCTAATTCAAAGCCCTTGCTTTTTTCTTTGTTTGGGTCTCACATCCCCTATATATTCTGATGATTTCTTTCCTCATTTCAGTAAGATTCTTTGCTCAAATTTCATTTATTAGTAATCCTTCCTGTGACCACCCTATTTAACACTGAGTAGGGTGGCACTTCCTATTCCCAATTCCTAGATTATTTGATGAACTTGTCATTTTCATGTAAATGTTCATGGTACTATACACAAGAGGAGTAGATACTCAATAAATAATATGCTAAATAAATGAAGGAACAAATTTTATTTATAGTGTCCTTGCTGTTTCTCAGGCACTGTGTTCAAGTTACATAAGTGTATCACCTTTTGTCCTTACAATAATCCTATGGGCTGATATTGTTATCTCTGATTTACAACTGCAAGCCAGACCTCAAAGAAATTATATAACTTGCCCAAGTTCACAAAGCTTGAC